>NC_137102.1:15042323-15252323 GCF_949357685.1 Gobio gobio | reverse complement strand
ACTTAGAGAAACGTTGCCATTTGCCAATGCTGTACCTCAATGGAAATGGTAAAAAATATATATTTTAAATGATATAATAAATTATCAATGTTTCCATGGCAACGCTGTACCACAGTGGAATTGCAATAATGTATTTTCCCATTGGGATTTTTTATAGATAGTAGCATCAACAACATGATTGCAGTTATCTATTTATTTATTAATCATATATATTACATATATATGATTTTCTTTTCTATTTAAATGCACATTTCTTTTAAAAACTGATCGATTTATATTCTTGGGACTCATGGAAAACAAATATAAGTAGTTCATTTAATCCCTATCGCTCCCTATAATTTGGCTAACTCATCCTCACTCTTATCCTCACTCTTATCCCACTCTTCCTATTGCCCTTTCCGTAAAATATTGATGTATTCATTTTCTGAAAAGATTAAATAATTTTGTTACTTATACATAAACACAACTATACTACAATAAACACTTTAAATAAATAGATATCCAATCATATTGTTAATGCTACTATCTATAAAAAAATCCCAATGGGGAAAAACATTACTGCATTTCCACTGTGGTACAGTGTTGCCAAATGGCAACATACCTATTTTTTTCCATGGTGGTACAGCATTGCCATATGGAAACATTGATATTTTCTCAATTTACAGACAAAGTTTATTTGTGAATAAAAATATCTAATTTACTTATCAAAGATGCTGCAAAAAATCCCCCTTGAGAAGAGATGTTTAGAAATGAACGCAATAGAGCAATTTCTGGAGCACTTCAACTGGTGTCTTCCGTGTGAGGGACATTTTTGACATTCAAATGTCATTTGACTTAAAAACAGCACATGGCTAATGGCTTGCCCTCTTAATTCCCATAATGCAATTTATTTTGCTGAATAACAAAGGAAATGAGAGGAGAAATTGCCACATGGCAACACTGTACCATATACGGTTAAGATATCTTTTCAATTTTGTTCATCACATTCACTATGAACATGTTGATCAGTGTACTGTATCTATTGAATTATTTGAAACCTACAAAAAATATTGTCTGTAAATGATTTGCTTGAAAAGTGTGATTGCTATCTTTCTTAAAAATAACTGCATTCATACTTAAAAGGGATAGTTCACGCAAAAATGAAAATTCTGTCATTTACTCGTCCTCATGTCATTCCAAACCTAAATGACCTTTTCTCTTCTGTGGAGCAAGAAAACATTTTCATAAATACTACTTGGGGCCGATATATGTGCACAAGAGTGTGAACAAAATGAATTCATGAGCCTTGAGTTACAAGGCAGCTGTGATGAATGAACAAAGCAAGAGTGAGTTTGATCAAACATTGATTTAGTCTTATAAAGCTCAATGAAATTGCACTTTGTGGAAGAATAAAGGACACCAGCCACTATGACCACAAGCCTCTCATGTTTGCGGTCCACTTCAGAGAGATGAATCCAAAAGAACAGCAGAAAAAAGGAGGTAATAGTCTTTGGGGGAAAATGCAGCCAAAATTGAGTCCCACATGACCTGAACTGAACTATAATATATGCAGCGCTGACTCTGACATGAGTAAGATAGAGAAACACGCAATATGACCATAAACACTGCTATTTAACTCCTTCATAAATAAACAGTGCTACAGAGCAGACCATCACATTATTTAAATGTAGGTATAAATACATACTGTTCAAAAATGTAAGGGTTGGTAAGGTTTTTGAAAAGTCCCTTATGCTCACCATGGCTGCATTTTATTCCATCAAATATAGTAAAACAGTAATGCAGTGAAATACAATTACAATCTAAAATAACTGTTTTCTACTGTAATATATTTTAAAATGTAATTTCTGTGCAGCGATTTGCCCCGGGCCCTTTCACACCTAACGTTACATTGTTTGGTCCGGATTTTCGGACTTTTCAGTTTGGCCCGAATCAAAATTGCAGGTGTGAAACCTCCCCTGGACCAAACAGACGAAATTTGGTCCGACGAAAAGAGGTAGGGTCCGGTTCAAAATGGACAAAGTTTCGGTTCGTTTCTAGTGTGAAAGCATTTTCTGTGTGGTTCGGACTTTCAGACCATTTACAGGAAGTTCCTTCCTGTTTACGTTTAAATACTATGTTTTAAGTTAACATTTAAGACGCTAATAATTAAAAAAAAAAGTGTTTTAGCTTTAGACAAAATGGTAAAATATTTGAATAGGCTACTTAGCCTATTATTGGTTCATTCTTAATTCAAAATTACTATGCGAGACAAACTTGCAACAAATAATACAATTTTATGCTTCATTTGTTATTTGTATTGTGGTATGTTTTGGTTTTTACGCCATGGCAGACTTTTCTATTGTATCCTAGGCTTAAATTACCTGAGCAATAGCGCCATCAACTGGGGATGTGTTGTTGCTACTCCACTATACCGGAGAACTTTTAAAAAAGCTGTTGCATGACACAAAGAGTGTGACACCAGCATTTGCATACATTTTTTATTTTATTTTCCAAACAAAGAACGCTGTATACATTTTTTCCCCCCAAACAACAACATGAACTCAAATGTATGCCAAGGATGTCAAACTAAAAGTACTTCATGCTCTAAAAAGGTTTTCCATGTCTTGGATGAAGTGTCTATGAAATGAAACTATCAAAAACTGGGTCCAAATGTACAACTTCCAACTTATGTTATTATGAAATGGTACTGTAATAGTTGTAACAATGTTTTCAATATACATTTTCCAGGTAGTTATTCTATAAAGTGATGTAGTATGTACAATCCCCGAAACATCTGACGACCAACACAGTAGTACAGACTAGTGACATGACGGTGTCATGTGAACCAAGCCATCACATTGTACTGGTACACAGTGGGACGATGCAGTCTTGTTAGTGAACAAATGTTGCTGCTACAGGAGTGGTCTGTCAAAAAATGCACTTAAAATCTCTTACAGTTCTGCGAACGTCATTGGTCAAGTCTGATATTAAAGGACAGTGCCATTGGCTATGAAAGCCACCTTCCGACAGTCTTTCATGAAGCACTCGGTATGATTTCCTCATGGTGTTACCGTCGCAAAATATCCATTTCGACTAATATTTTGGCGTGTTGAAGGCAACGTCTGAGTCCTCTTGACTCAACATGTAACAATGAAATGATTGTGTCAACTGAAAGGGTGAGAAAAAACAAACAAATCCACACTGGTTTGACTTCCATGGCCCTCCCACCCATTCCCAAAGATCAACCCTGGTCTCGTTCTCATACAAAAAGACAATAAAAAAACAAACAAAATCAAAGCAGCCACAGTTATTGAGGAGCCAGGGCACCCGAGACTATTTTACTCCAGATGAGGAGGAACAACAAGAAAAAGAAAAAAGAAAGAAACGAGAGAGAAGAGAGGATGAACCATCATCAGTCTGTCCCGGGTCAGCCTGGACCCTCGTGTCTCACAGGATTCATTTGTGCTCCTTCGTTGGGGCGAAGTACAACTCCATGGGCTTGTTGACTTTCCAGTACTTCTCACTTACCAGCTCCAGAGAGAAGGAGCCGTTCAGGACCTGTGAGGGGAAAAAGGACACGGTCATGCTAAAGAAAGGTACGCATGACACATACTTATAAAAATAGGAGTCCAGTGGTATTCACAGTTTTCATGTGATGTCACACTCGTATAAGAATGACCAAAATTCAGTGTACACCTAATTGATGCAAACTACACAGGCAAGCAGATGAGCCATAAATATGAACGTAACACGTTAAATTGCATGTTATGCATAATGTGGCTTAATCAGGGTATCTGCAGGTTTCACCAAGTCAAATATAAGACTTTTTAAGCACTTGCAATTCCTATATATATATATACACACACACACAATTTTTTTGTGAGAAAATTATTGATTTGGTAGAGGTCATTTCAGAAATTTGCATTGTTTTTTTTCATAATTAGAATGCCACATTTACCATATTATGTTAGATGCACAATAGTCACACATGGCAATAAAACAAACAAAATATATGAATCTTATTTGGTATTACAAAAAAAAAGCTGGTGCAGTGGTGTGCTATCTAGCTTTAATAACAGTTAGGGCCGGGGGTGGGAAATATGACCAAAAATTAAACCACAGCAATCAGCAATGGCTTAATATAGGTAAAAAGTTCTCAAGTAATTAAGTAATGAAGTAAATGATCAGTAATAAAATAAGAACTTATAAACAAATGACAATAGCACAAATAAATACAACATAAATATACATATACAAACAGTGCTTTAAGTTTAGGTCGGCTACTGTTTGTGTTTCCCCTGTTGTTGTTGTTTATTTAACATTAACTCACATACAGGAGCGGGTATAGGCTAGGCTAACTGGAACTGGAGAACTGTTAGCTGAAGAATAGAATCCATTTTATGTGTCTGTAATACAATCCGATAGAGACTCGCGCCAATAACATAATAGCACTGCACTCGTGAAAATACTCAGTATAATAGTGACCTCAGTATGTTTCTTCTATGAATTTCATTACGTTTGCCGTTACGCTCATTTTATTTCTCCATGACATTTTTCAGTCAGGCAGCGCGAGCCTCAACAACAGCGCTGTTAAGCAGAAATGTTCCCAGTAATGTGACCGAAAATATTTAAAGAGCACCTATCATGGAATTTTGAAATTTACCTTTCATGTAGTGTGTAACATAGATCTAAGTGAACAAAAACATCCTGCATAGTTTGAAATATGACAGTGCACCGTATATATAGTTATTTTCTTTCAAAAGTAAGAGTCGACTCTGAGTCATTTTTAAGAATCGTTAGAAGACCGAAGCTTTTTCTCTGACTAGATGACGTCAACTTGTCAAGTTATTTGAATACGATACGCCCACTTATTGCGCTCCAAGACGCCAGTGAAAACTAGAAAACATCATGGCGACGAGACGCTGTGTTCTGAAGTGCGACTCAAAAGCAAACTTTTTTCATCTGCCCAAGGATGAGCATTTGAAGACTAAGTGGCTTGAAGACAAACCATACATCGTCGCGATTGAGTGTTTATTAGTCGTCAAATGTATGTTTCGCGATCTCAGGAAGCTTTTATTATGGACTTCTATTATGGCACATGGTATCTTCTTCGTCTGTCTGTACATGGATTACATGTGCACAGAGCGCCCTCCGGCTGCAAGTATGAATTGAAAACAACACATAAGAGACTCAATCGCTCATGATTAGGCTATATCTGCGCATTTTGAGGAAGTATTGAATAAAAAATACTCCTCTGTTTAGAAATTTGACACAGACATATGAGAATCTATCAATATGTCTCCTCATCTGCACACTTTTGAACTAAAAGCCCTGAGGGATGATGATTTGTCGCGAGTCTTCCTGAGGAGAATAGAGCAGTTTTTTTATGAATGAGATCAGCTGAGGCTCATATTACAATCAAACGGTACAGACACGGTTTTCATATTCATAACTCCTGACACATATTAACAAATTACTGTCACTAAAAGACTTTGATGGGCGTTCCGTTTCCGAAAATATCTGCACAGACCATAGACGGCACAGACTATACCAATCACAACTGACTGGGTCATCGGACCAATCACCGCAGATTAGCGTCACGTAAAGGCGGGGTTTTGAAAAGTGAATCACAAAAGGAATCATTTGAGAATCGCTGTCAAAACAGGTAAAAATAAATGCATATTATAAGAAAACTAAAGTCTTTTTTTGTCATTGCATGCATGCAAAACTGTTGTTGGGGACTTCTAAAACAATATTTGGAACATTTTAAATGCCATGATAGGTGCTCTTTAAGATCCATCGAATCTGAATTTAAGGCCTTATTTAAGGAAAACCTTATTTAAGACTTTTTAAGGACCCGCGGACACCCTGTTAATGCATTAAAGATGCGGTCATCTTCAGCGTTTTCCCTTAGAAAAAGATTATAAAGACAACACATAACATACAATTTAGTGCATTTTGTTCATATTCTGGGCTCCACTGCTTGCCCGTTTTTAGTGTGCAAAATTCAATAAGGTGTTTACTGAATTTGATCTTTTAGTACTTAAAGCCATGATAAGCATTTTTCATATTGAGGGTTTTAGAATGTCCCATTGTTTTTAGTGACTGAAATATTTTTGTAGAGGGGATTTAAATATTCATGCATTGAAACTTGACAGGGCTGTGCTGCAGTTCTAATGTTTTGCCCTCAAGGTCTCCGCGCCAGTCACATGACTGAAAACTATTAATTAACTGCAGTAAATTTTTAATTTGTGTAAAATCTAAGCAGCAGTTTCAGATGTTACATGTTTATCCTATCTTTATTTTTGTCAAAATAATCCTAATATGAATGCTTGACCATATTGTGCCGTCCTAGATGTCTTTAGTAGTCGAAGGGGCACCAAACTCACTGTGAACTGGTTGTTTGCTGTAGGGATGTAGATGGTGTACTGTTTTTCACTGGCTGCCTCTACGTTGATGGGGCTTCCTTCTCCGTTCTTGCGCATTTCCTCCAAAGCCAATCTGACGGCTAAGTATTTGGAGAGGTGGTCCACTGTTGCGTTCCCCGAAGTCTTAATATACCTGGTAACAAATTCCACGTTCAAACTCAGACCAAATCAAATGAAAACCAGAAACTTACCTAAAACAAGCAAATCTAATTACTTGCATATACTGTATGTTAGCAAATAGATTAACCGAGATGGCCCACCTTGTCTGCGCTGCGTCTTCTTTCTCCATAAGCGTCGGATGAGGGCGGAACACCAACTCAATCTCGCTGGCCCCGTCCAGTGCCAGGTCTCCTCCTCCGTTCTCTGTGGCATTGTCCATGTCCAGTCCTGAGTCGTCAGAAGTTTTGGTTCGTTTGATGCTGGGCCCGGCCTCTTGGTTACTGTGGACTGATGCATTGCTGCAGTGTGAGCTGTCCCCATTGTCCTCCGCCCCGCTGCCATTTTCGATCTGATGCTTCTTCCCCCGCTGCAGTCTATAGTGCCCCGGTGGTGGAAGTGGAAACACAGTAATAAAAGCAGACAAATTAACAAACAAAAAATTTACATTCGGCACTCAAAAAGTGTCAAAGCTGCCATAAGGCCAGTTTACACCAAGGACAATAACTATAATAAGGATAAACAATATAATTGTTGGAATCACTTTTAGAACGATTTTGTTCCAGCTGAAGAGCGATAAAAACATTGACAGCAAATCAGAATTCACCCGACTTAAAAGAGCTCAAATATTTACTTTGCTAGGGAACATTACTAATCCTGTGGTGAACAATTAATCCAGTTAATACGGAGAAAAAAAATAGCTTGTCGTGGTAATCTTCTCTGATGATGGCTTGGGCTGAATATTAGGGCTGGGACAATAAATTGATGCATCACCGTTCGTGGATCGATTCTGAGATTTTCTGGTTTTCAGCCATTTGTAGTGGTGAACGACACCATAGTGGACGTTATTGAGTGCACTCATTCAATCCTTCATTACACCGTAATAACAATTGTACAGCCGATGTACACTCAACAGCTGTCCGAATTCACGCACTCGTTTTCATTCACTCCTTCAAGTGAACAATATAAGTGGATAACGAAGGGAATAGTGAATGAGGCTTTAAGGGGCGATTTCGGATTCAGCCATAGGTTGTAATTAGGGATGGGCATTTTTGTCAATTTCTCATTTCGATCATCGATAGGTCTCAAAAACGAGTACTCGGGGGCGGGGCAGGTCCGTCATTGAGATAATGAAAACTGTTATGAAAATGGTTGTTGACAAATACAAACGTGACATGAAAACAGGTATATGAAAACATGAACATATAAAACAAAAAATAACTGCTAGATTATGATGCATAAATGTCTTTGAAAAAGAAACATCTTTATAAAATGACCATCTCAAATAACCAAGTCAGAAATATTGAGCATTGCTTTTGAGCTAAAAGAGCTTGCTAGCTGGTTAATTAACTCAACCAAACGCACCCTATATCAATATTAATATGAAGATTATTATGAACCTATTACGACATAAATCAACACAAAATGACGGGAATGCGCACGTGAACTTCAGCGTGCTAGATTTTACAGGCGAAGGGTTTGAAACGGAACATTTTGAATGCGCTTTTCCCTTAACAACGCTGATACACGGACAACGAAAGCACACAGAAACAATTTTATTAAAATCGTGTTCTCATTATAATGCTTTGACAGATTGACTGATTCATGATCGAAGCGTTCACAGACATCACTGCGCGTTTTCGAACTCATAACGAAAAACAACTTTAAATAAACTAGGTCTACTGTTAAAAAATACGAGAACAGTATAGCACTGCTGCATTACTAATATCAATGATTCTGAGAAAGAAATAGCCTATCTAAAAAGAATATGACTGTCTCTAAACCATCATGTCGAGCATGAAATATGCGTTTGAGCTGAAACTGAAGAAAATGAAAAACAGCCAGTATAACGGCAGTGCTTTGCTAGCTTATTAAGCTCAACCAAAAGTTTCTTATATTAGATTAATCAGATAGACAACATAAAACGACGCGAATGCGCACATGAACTTCACGAGCTAGTCTGAGTGTTCTCGCTGAATATCCTTAACACTACCCTCCAACAGTCAGTCTGTGAGCGAGGGATGAAGAGGAGGAGGTGAGCTAAAATAAAACCCCAACTTCTGTTTCACACAGACTTTAAAACGGCAGGGGACAAAAATCAGCATGTGCTCTGAATAAATAGTAAACGTTATCGTCCGCTGATGTGGACTCTAGTATAGGTAGAGTTATAGAGTCTGTTAATTGCAAAACATAATATTTAATATGCAGTCAAGCTTCAACTGATTTCAGCACATGACGGCAGTAAATAAGGTATATGCTAACACTAGAAACAGCAAAAATTCCACATGGATGTATATCAGCCATCTAACCTGTTCAAGGCCTGGATTTTTAGGCCCTCTTCAATACTGTGGCTGAGCGCCTGCTGGTTGTTGTGCTTGCTGATGCGGGCCAACACTCTCTCCTGGTGGGCTTCGTACTCGTCTCTGCTGGGGTAGATCTTACTGATCAGGGCGTCAAAGTTGGGGTCTGGGCGGAGGGAGCGCTTAGACACCAGCTTCTTCCTGCATGTTGGACACTCCTTATTTCTGTGATCCAGAGAAGAGATGAAAATTACAAAGTGACAATGCAAATATATAGTTTAGAAATCAGCATGAAACCATATCTCAACATAACCCATATTCACAAATCAGAAAAATAAAATGTAGGGTGTTGATTGGATCGTTTGCTTATTGCAGCAATCTCATTTGAGTGACAGGTTGCTGGAGGCAAGGGATCATTGTCCTGCCCTCATGCCGATTCACACGTCATCAGAAATGTCTTTGTGAGGGGGAGGTGAAGTAAAGGTCAGCATGAAACAGAAGTTGCTACATTCTTCCCAATTGCGATGCATTTCCAAGTGAAACGACTTATCAAACAAGAAAAAAAATTATCTCGTCCATCAGGAATTGATTGAATGGTTGTGGTTTGCTATTGGTCGATCTCATGTGAGTGACAGGTTGTCCCACCCTCACGCCAGTAAACACGCTATCAGAGAAGAGATGTTGTTTCAAGTGTGAGGGGAAGTTATTTTGATTCATGATTATGAGGGCACATGTATTAAAAATATATAATGATGTGCAGAGGAAATCATTTATAAGAAATAGGCTACTGCAATTTACTGTAATAAAAAAAAAATAATAAAAAAAAAAGTTTTGCATTCGATGACTAATGTTTTTTTTTCTTAAACATTATGAGGGCACTTGTTCTTTTTTTAAAATTATATCCATTAACACTGCAAAATTCCATTTAGTATAAATCTGAGTACGCAAGTCCTACGGATAACACAAACCCACCCCGATCTGAGTGCGGTGATGATGCAGTCGGCACAGAAGCGGTGCAGGCACTCCTTGGTGGTCATGGTGTTCTTCAGCATGTCCAGACAGATCGGACACATGAGCTCACTGTGTAAGCTGCGCGGGGACACTGCAATCTCCAGACCATCCGTGATGGCCTCCTAGAGGAGCACAACACCACAGAAGCTGCATTAAAGGGATAGTTCACCCAAAAAGGACAATTATGTCATTAAAGGGTTACTTCAGTGATTTAGCATTAAGCTTTGTATTTAAACTGGGTCATTTATGTAGTAGAAATGTGAAATTATTTTTGAATTTGGTGCCTTCTAGACTGAGAAAAGACAGAAAATGTATTTTTGTCTCATGTGGATGAAAGACAACAACTCCCAGAATGCACTTGCTTCGCTGCCCTACGAGCCCACTCCTTACACCGTCGTTTTTATTTTCATAGTAATACAATAATTTAGTTCAGTTAGAGAATAAACACTACAATTAAAAACTGAACGTGTCTTTTCAATAAAGTGTGAGCGAGCCGAACGAAAGTCACGGCACAGACGCAGCAGTGTCAGATTTCATTCATCGAAGAGCTGAGCAGAGCTGAGGTAACGTTAAGCGGCAGTCTGGCACGTTTTCAGATCGCATATGGAAGCTAAACTATCACAGGAATTCATTGAAAAGTTGAAACACTCACTTTGCTCTGCTTCGCCCCGTTATGAATGTCCGTACGGCCGTCTGTGTCTTACATTCTGTGAGTGAGATCTCTCCCCTATGGGCAGGTTGATAACACACGGAACAGCTCCATCTAATGGCTGTAGTCTTTAGCCTCTGGCCAAAAAATCCTCAGATGACGCAAAATGACGATATTTGCATCATCTGAGGATATTTTCCAGAATAAAAATGCATTATTCTCTCGTCTCAGGGGGATATGAGGGGGGAAAGTACCATAATTTGAATATACTACCGGGTTTCTACTGATACAAAGCCTAATGCTAAATCACTGAAGTTACGTTTTAATTATTCACTCTCTCCAAACCCGCAAGACCTTCGTTCATCTTCAGAACACAAATGAAGATATTTTGGATGAAATCCGAGAGCTCTCTGACCTCTCCATAGACAGTAATTTAATTAACACTTTCAAGGCCAAGAAAGGTAGTAAAGACATCGTTAAAATAGTCATAAAAAATATCTTCATTTGTGTTCCAAAGATGAAAGAAGGTCTTACGGGTTTGGAATGACATGAGGGTGAGTAATTAAAGGTCCCGTTTTTCGCGTTTTTTTTTAAGCTTTGATTGTGTTTACAGTGTGCAATATAACATGTGTTCATGTTTCACGTGTAAAAAAACACAGTATTTTTCACACAATTTACTTATCTGTATACTGCTGTTTTCACTGTCCTCAAAACGGCTTGAAAGATTTCCCTGTTCTATGAAGTCCCTCCTTCAGAAATACGTAACGAGTTCTGATTGTGCCAGCGGTTCCCGTGTTGTGATTCGACAGCAGCTTAGCGCACGCAGAGCGCACGTTACCGGAAAGGTCACACCTCTCACCATAACGGGATGCATGCGCTCAATGATCTCTAAGTACAGCGTCCATGGGAAAGCCAAACAAAGGTGATTTGACTCCGGGATGAAAATAACAGCGTCTCGACGACATGGCGACAAACACTATACAAACGCAACAATTCCTCTTCTCCACGCGGGAGCAACAAGACCACGCCCCCTTTTTCCGCGTATTCTTGTGGGCGGAGGTTAGTCAACAAACTGCTCTACTGACGTAATTAAAGCAGGATGTACAGAGATGTAGTCCAAACCGGCCGTTCGCTGTAGGCTTTGAAAGGGAACTTCTGTTAAATAAAATATCTCGCTTGGCATTGAACTTTGAGCTTTATAATTTTACAGGTATTAATTATGCTCTAACAGCAACATTACACACTAACTAAAGTTTGAAAAATGGGATCACGAAGAACAGGACCTTTAATGACAGAATTTAAATTTTTGGGTGAACTATCCCTTTAAAGGGGTAGTTCACCCAAAAACAAAAATGTGATGTTTTTCTGCTTACCCCTAAGGCATCCAAGATGTAGGTGTCTTCGTTTCTTCAGTAGAACACAAATGAAGATTTTTAACTCCAACCGTTGCTGTGTGTCACTCATATAATGCTTGTCGATGGGGTCTAATTTTATTAGAGTAAAAAAAACATGGACAGACAACTTCAAATTAAACCCCGCGGCTCGTGACGACACATTGATGTCTTAAGACACGAAACGATCGGTTTCTGAGAGAAACCGAATGGTATTTATGCAAATATATCACCTCTTATCAGACGAACGCTTCAGCTCTGCAGACTGCCATCACTTCCCGTTGGTGAGGTCAAAATAGCGGCCTGGTCAAAGATATGTATACGTAGATTCCTCATTCGAGCGATCCACGCCATGATCCACGCAGGCACTAATGAGGTATCTATGTATATATCTATGACCCGGCCGCTATTTTGACCTCACCTACGGGAAGTGATGGCAGTCTGCAGAGCTGAAGCGTTCGTCTGATAAGAGGTGATATATTTGCATAAATACCATTCGGTTTCTCTCAGAAACCGATCGTTTCGTGTCTTAAGACATCAATGTGTCGTCACGAGCCGCGGGGTTTAATTTGAAGTTGTCTGTCCATGTTTTTTTTACTCTAATAGAATTAGACCCCATTGACAAGCATTATATGAGTGACACACAGCAACGGTTGGAGTTAAAAATCTTCATTTGTGTTCTACTGAAGAAACGAAGACACCTACATCTTGGATGCCTTAGGGGTAAGCAGAAAAACATAACATTTTCGTTTTTGGGTGAACTATCCCTTTAAGGGTCTAAAACTAAACTACACACTTGAGAAACCTAGATGTACAATAATAGGCATATGAATTTTCTTACCTGTGGAGTTCTCTGTAATTCATAGAGACTAAGCTCCCATGTCTTGCTGAGGGGTTGAACCCCATTCGTCTGGACCGTCTGTGTCATATTTATACACTGTGTCTCCTTCACCTCTGTGAAAAACAGTCAAAGAGAACATAACTGAAAATCTACTATAACATGATGTGATATGCAGAATCAAAACAAAACAATAATAGCATGTTTTATGTCAAAATCCATACATGATTAAATATTTAGGACTTGTTGAAAACCTCTTGAAGACAATGATCTTATAATTTTCAAATATCCTTGTTTAGGACAAGGACATTAAAGTCATTTTCATCATGACCATCTCTGTAAACTGACATCTGAGGGATGTTATGGTCTGATGACGCTGGTTTAAGCCGAAAGCTGGCGCGTGATTACGTCCATTAAACTCTACGCATGTTTACTTCAATCATCAACCCAAGCATTTTTTTGTTTTGTTTTAGATCATCATACTATAATAAACCATTGGTTTGTCTAACCCTGCTGTCACAGAGCTAGCAGGCTAAAATTAGCTTCTGAAGGCACTTATAAGTCTTTGTGTCACTGAATAGACAAAGCATCTTCCTGTACATACAAAGTGTCTTTTGAATGACTGTGCCCGCTCTCCAGCAACGGACAGAACAAAAACAAAACAATATTAACGGAAGAGAAAAATAATAAGGAGGAAATGTTTGATCTCCTGCGCTGTCATGAAAACGTAGAGCTAACGGCTAACTCTCTCTGCTAATCCAGATGCTGTATTTACAGAGGCTCCATTAAATCAACTTTGAACTCAGTGTCGACGAGATTGTGATATATAAAACCTTTTGCGCTAAAGAAAACGTCAATCTCGACAACCAGAAAAAATATATTTTTTGTACAAACGCAGCTGTTAACATACTTACATTTTCAATGTTGTAAACACTCTCTCTCTCCTGCCAGCGCGATCTACTGAGCTCAATATGGCGGATTCAGTGGGCCCAGATGAACTCTGGGAAATGTGGTATTTTTCCACAAACCTACTCACTTTAATAATGTGCAAAATTTCATTTTCATTCATTTTTATTTGTATAGCGCTTCTCACATTATATACCGTTTCAAAGCAACCTTACAAAAAATGTATGTGTCTAAGTCACATTACAATTTAGAGTGAAATGTTATCAAAGGTTACTGTGCCAATTGCATTTCAGATCTAGCCTATACAAATCATGCAGTTGGCTAACAATTTATTAATTTAAGCAATGTATTAATTTAAGGCAGAAACAGTGAGCTCATTGGAGTAATGAATACATGTTAACAAATGTTTAGAAAATTTGCATTGGTGCATGTTGATCCAGAGTTTGTATCATCTGAAGTCCTGTCAGGAGTTGGAGTCCTCTTGAGTCATCTCCTCAGGTGTTGGGGAATCTGGCGTCTTCATAAGACATAGTATATACTCATAGTTTATTTTTCTTTATGTTCAATTGCATAAATTGCGTCTTGTTCATCTTCATTGCACGTTAATATTTATATTAGTAAATACGTAAAATAAGGAAAATGTAAAAACTTGACGACAGTTTTTGTATGCTAGCTCTTTGATAGACTAGCCACCTCCAAGCCGTTTCCTGAGACGCTGGAGCCTGGGATACACGACCTTACAATGGATAAACGGGGCAGAAGATGGATGGACCACAGGTGTGACCACGATAGCTTGACGTTTAACATGATAGCATTTAAAAAACTTAAATATATTATTAACAGGTTGATGTAAAATTTGGTTTATAGCATTAGCTAAAAACTATGAAAGCCCATTCTCGCAACATAAGAAAAAGAAATCATGCTTTGGTAAATAATAATGACTTAAAAAGACACAATCGTGAGTAAGAAAGAGCTGAACTGAACTTATGACATAAAATTATGAGATACAATGTTAAAATGACGAAAGTAACAATTAGGCATGGTCTCACAGACAGGGTTTGAATTAAGCCAGACTTGGACCTTGGTTCAATTAGGACATTTAAGTAGCCTTTATAAATGTTCCTTAGAAAAAAAAGAAAAAACATATAGTGGTATTTTAAGATATGACTTTGTCAGTGCAAGTTGCTTTCAGTTAAAACAGCTCAAACATGCATTTTAGTCTGGGATTAAGCCTTGTCTGTAAAACCGTCAATTATGAAAAAAAGGTCTAAATCATGAGATAGGCTACTGTCAAGATTATGAGATTTTTGAATTAATAATTTATCTAATAATTTCTCGTTTTTATGTTATAATCGTTTATAAAACATTGTTTTTCTACCATACACAAAACATATCGCAAAACACCATGGAGATTAAATATTTGAGTAGTATACTAAACTAACTGCAAACTGCCTCTAGGGGGGAGTAGAGTAACATACGCCTTTTTGATAACTTGGAAATCTCTTTTTTTAAATATAGAATTCGTTCTGCATAACAATACACACATCGCATGTGTAACTCTTTGAGCGTTTCTAGTGCACATTTTGCTAATCTTTTTTTAATTCTGAGTCAACTAGAGTTCACAGCGTGAACGTTTATTTGCTACGTTTTACACTTTGTAGACGGTCCCTAGATTCAGAATAACTGAGGCTGATTAAAATCAATATAAACTGCGATGTAAGTTCTATTCTACATTCTAATACTATTCAAATAAAAAAAATGTATGCCATATTTTGCTATACCGTTAATCATTGATCTTTTCAAGTTGTTTCGATTTTTTTCGCGTTAGCCTAAATACAAAAAGATGTTGGAGATGCATTAAATGATTTGTAAATGTACTAATAAACAAACAAAACAGTATGACGTAAAAAAAAAAAAAGCTCTATAAAAAAAAGACCAAAATATTGTTCGGATGTTGACAGAGCTGAGAGGATAAGCGGGCGGCGCTGCAGTTTGAGGAAGTTTGAGATGCTTGAGTCACAGTTTATTTGCGCTCGTCATTATCTGACAGGCAAAATAGCCTCTGTGCTTTAGAACAGAATCGGACTAACGGGAAAAAGCCTCCGCTCGGGACCGGGACAAGCCACACTGCACAATGGGAGCATCCTCATCCAGCCTGTTGGACGAGAGTAAAATAAGCTACATACGAGGTAAACGAATTTCCATTTAGTACTCGAAAGTCTATATAGCCTACATAACGATTGAAGCTTTCTTATATGTTTAAAGTTGAGATTAATGATCATAATTGAATGGGACTTTCTCGTGTAGCCTACTCTTTATTTATCTGTGTTGTATGGTGTTTTAAAGTAAATTCATTACATCATTATATAATGAACTAAACTACACTTCTACTAAAACACAGACATGCATTTGACTACTGTAGTGCAGGAAATGTCATCAGTTTCATGCAGTGTGCACACCCACCCAAACCACACGCCCACCACACCCTTTAACCCCACCTATCATCAGTTATCCCGCAAGCTCATTGTCAATAGCTCAGTTTAATAATCCATGTCACTTACATTAACGTTGCTGTGCATTTACATATACTGTTCTGAATATCAGCAGACACCTAATAGTAAGTGGCACCGTAACTTAATGTACGGTATGTAACTTGGAGACCGTAAAGTATTACCACCACTCATTTTCCCCAAAAAATTGCAGATTCAAATATGCGTTCCACAGCTCTTTTGCAGCGCTCTCAGAATCTCAGTGATATACTGCCTTTGTGAATGCGCTGAAGTGTGTGTGATTTCACTGGAATGTCACACATTCTGAGCGCATATACTGCAGAGAATGGGTTTCCTTCCCCTGATGGGGAGCACAGCTGTTTCTGCATAATGGGGATTGTTTTTCTCTTATTTCATCTGGCCAGCAGTGAGCAGGAAGTATTGGACCAGAGTGGAAACTCATTCCAACATTCACTTCTCTTTATTGTTCAGTCTTTTCAATTGAATATTTACCCCCTATTTGTTTGCTGACTTAAAGTAATGCGAATGCTGAATAAAAAGGGGGGGAAAAGAGAGAGAAAAAAACTAAATTCTGCAGCTAAAGTACTTGAACTAAGAAAAGTGTAATTTAATAAACTGCACATTATAGACATTATAATGTCCCCGGTTGCAGTGATATTAGCACATTTTAGAAATTATAATGTCCCCAGTTGCAGTAATATTAAGGACACCTAATACAGCTGGACAGATAAATTGTATTATACTAGTATGATCAAAGCAGAAGTATACACACTTAAAAGCTGACATAGTGACATCACATTTGTGTGGTTCAGCTGGTAAACTATTAGCAGAATAGGAGTCTAGGCCGTAAACTGAAACAGAAAGGGCTTCAGTCTTGGAGTGAATACCGCCCTTGTGCTCCAAAAACTCAAGTTATTTGCCACGTCCCCTTGGCTTTTTTTTTTGGGCTTTGGCATGTATTTGCTCAGTGCTGTCCAATGTATACACACACAGGTTAAATGAGGACTCAGATCACTTCAGGGTTTGTGCTGTCGACAGAACGCTGCATGTTTGATTACATTTGCTTTCTGTCCCATAACAGTTCATTACTTGCCATTAAACAAAAAGAATAGGCATAAAACAGTATAGGGGTGTGGGGTGACGTAACAGATGGTAAAATTCAAAACAGCACCAGCATATGAAAGCTGCACAGAATGTGTCCTTAATTATGATGCGCTATTCACCACTCCCTCCTCCACTAAACTCCTAAATGATGTCATGGGTTTTTGGCACTAACTAGGATTGATTTAGCTGAGAGGGGCCTGATGTGCTCTGGACTCTCCTTCATATGCTATAAAGGGACCCATATGCTGATGCTAAGCACAACTGTGAAAGCCAGAAATGTATGATTATGTTTTGTTTAGCTTGGTTTGGTCCCATAAATGGTACAATAAGATCCCATTAGTTAACGTTAGTCAATGCATTAACTAACATTAACAATAACCAATGCATTTGTTACAGTATTTATTAATCTTTATTAATGTTCGTTTTAAAAATAAAACTCTTCTTTGTTAGTTAAAGGTAGGGTAGGTAAGAATGATCTAAAACACTTTTGTCCAAATTTGTTTAAACTTTTTTTATATGTCAATACATAATTAAAATGTAAGTACTCTGAAAAAGAGAGTATAAAAATCGAGTGACTCTAGACTTTTTAATCTGCAATAAACACCGCTCATTATTTTCGTTCGGGCCGAAACAAGTGATTGGCTTGGGCGACTGTCACTCTCTCTCGCTACCATGGCTACCACCGCTTTTGCTACAGGATCTTCCCACATGCAGGCACCCCAGTGTTGCCAAGTCGGGCTACTTCAAACACTGTTGCCGTGGGCTGTTTTTCATGTCTGCGGGTTGAAGCGACCCCAATTATGTGATATTTTTCCCTGGGATTTGCGAATTTTAGCAGGCAGCCCTACCAAAAAGACACATATTTTACCCCCCAAATGCGATTTTTACCGGAGAAACACGATTGGGCTTGTTTTGGGCTAGTTTTGAGTAGCAATTGGGCGGATTTTGTTGTTAAAACCTGGCAACCCTGGCACACCCGTTTGATTTGAGGAGTTCAAGAGGCTGTATTTCTGCTGGACAGGTAATCTTTCATTTTGATTATACATTTTTTTTGGTTTATGTTTTCATGAAGCATGTCTCACTAGCACACGTAGCTGCCTAATATAGCTAACATAACATTACTTAGCATAAAGTTACTTAGCGAACCATTAGTAGAGATGATAAATACTCAATATGCTTAGCTCAAGTTGATCGCTGTCGTGTTGAATTTCGCAAAATGTAACTTTAGATAACAAAATGCATGTGTAAAAGCTAGAACACCGCATCCAACTTTTTTTTAGAACTAAGTTAGCTTTAGCTACTACCCTCTGTCTAAACTCTTTTACCATGTTCACCGGGAACTTTGCCTGCACGTTTATTTCAGCCCTTGATTTGTTTTTATATACTCTACCAATGTTTACTGATGTTTTTATCTTGTATCTGTGTGTGTCGTAGACACTGTGTTGTGTGTGTATTTTAAACTTTACCAGTATCGTTATTCTAGCTTGATAGTGAGTACTAAAAGACATCTTATTTGTTTATATTCATAATGATAAAGTTAGATTTTTTATTACATGTGATTCTGACATGATGTCACTACATGCACTTCTTCTCTGCTCGCCTCAGGTAAATAATGAGTCTTTCAGCTGAGCTGATCGCGGTCGGCGTAGGGCGTTCATGTGTTTTGGGGGCGTGGCTTTGGAAAGAGCCCAGAAGGGAGAAGGTGGAGTGAATGGAAATAATGAGCTGTCTTTAAAACAGTCGTGAGAGGTCTACAGACACTCAATTTTTATACTTTCTTTTTCAGAGTACTTACATTTTAATTATGTATTGATATATAAAGAAAGTTTAAACAAATTTGGAAAAAAGTTTTTTAACCAAATCTTACCTACCCTACCTTTAATGTTATATTGCCCTAAAATGAACAGATACAACTTTTGATTTTAATAATGTATTAGTAAATATTGAAATATTATCTACAAATAAAGGGATAGTCACCCAAAAATTAAAATTAGCCCATAATTTACTCACCCCCAAGTCATCCTAGGTGTATATGACATTCTTCTTTCAGACGAATAAAATCGGAGTTATATTAAAAAAGTCCAGGCTAATCCAAACATTAGAATTTCATTCATAGTTGCTCTGTTTTTGAAGTCCATAAAAAGAGCATCTGTCCGTCAAATAACATGCTCCACGTGGCTCTGGGGTGTTAATAAAGGCCTTCTGAAGCGAATCGACGCGTTTGTGTAAGAAAAATATTCATATTTAAAACTTTATCAACTAAACTTTCGACCGACCGCCTTCCATGGAAAAGTGTTGAATGTTGAAATTGAAACTCAAGATGCGTACGTGACGTCATGACGAGCCTACCTGGTCGCGTTAGTCTTTCGATCGGCTGGGGAACTTTCAACAATTTTTCCATAAATTGAACAGGGAAGAAACTTTTCGCCCGAAAGTTTACTTGATAAAGTTTTAAATATGGATATTTTTCTTACACAAACACATCGATTCGCTTCAGAAGGCCTTTATTAACACCCCAGAGCCGCGTGGAGCACGTTATTTGATGGGCAGATGCACTTTTTATGGACTTCAAAAACAGAGCAACTATGAATCCAATTCTATTGCTTGGATTAACCTGGACTTTTGTAATATAACTCCGATTTTATTCGTATGAAAGAAGAATGTCATATACACCTAGGATGACTTTGAGGGTGAGTAAATGATGGGCTAATTTTCATTTTTGGTTGAACTATCCCTTTAATAAATGCTTTAGAAGTATATTTCATTATTAGTTCATGTTAAAGAGCACCTATCATGGCATTTAAAATGTTCCAAATATTGTTTTAGAAGTCCCCAACAACAGTTTTGCATGCATGCAATGACAAAAAAGACTTTAGTTTTCTTATAATATGCATTTATTTTTACCTGTTTTGACAGCGATTCTCAAATGATTCCTTTAGTGATTCACTTTTCAAAAACCCGCCTTTACGTGACGCTAATCTGCAGTGATTGGTCCGATGACCCAGTCAGTTGTGATTGGTATAGTATGTGCAGATATTTTCGGAAACGGAACGCCCATCAAAGTCTTATAGTGACAGTAATTTGTTAATATGTGTCAGGAGTTATGAATATGAAAACCGCGTCTGTACCGTTTGATTGTAATATGAGCCTCAGCTGATCTCATTCATAAAAAACTCCTCTATTCTCCTCACGAAGACTCGCGACAAATCAACATCCCTCAGTGCTTTTAGTTCAAAAGTGTGCAGATGAGGAGACATATTGATAGATTCTCATACCGGTATGTCTGTGTCAAATTTCTAAACAGAGGAGTATTTTTTATTCAATACTTCCTCAAAATGCGCAGATATAGCCTAATCATGAGCGATTGAGTCTCTTATGTGTTGTTTTCAATTCATACTGGCAGCCGGAGGGCGCTCTGTGCACATGTAGTCCATATATGGTACAGACAGACGAAGAAGATACCATGTGCCATAATAGAAGTCCATAATAAAAGCTTCCTGAGATCGCGAAACATACATTTGACGACTAATAAACACTCAATCGCGACGATGTATGGTTTGTCTTCAAACCACTTAGTCTTCAAATGCCCATCCTTGGGCAGACGAAAAAAGTTTGCTTTTGAGTGGCACTTCAGAACACAGCGTCTCGTGGCCATGATGTTTTCTAGTTTTCACTGGCGTCTTGGAGCGCAATAAGTGGGCGTATCGTATTCAAATAACTTGACAAGTTGACGTCATCTAGTCAGAGAAAAAGCTTCGGTCTTCTAACGATTCTTAAAAATGACTCAGAGTCGACTCTTACTTTTGAAAGAAAATAACTACATATACGGTGCACTGTCATATTTCAAACTATGCAGGATGTTTTTGTTCACTTAGATCTATGTTACACACTACATGAAAGGTAAATTTCAAAATTCCATGATAGGTGCTCTTTAACTAATGTAGCTAATACTGTTGACAAATGTTGTAAAGTGTTACCCAATAAATAGAATACACAAGAAATGACAGCATGCTCTCATACTCTCACGGTTTTTAGCATTTAAATACTGCATGCGTACACTATAATTAGTGCTTTCTGCAGGTGTGTAATCATGTACATCCAATCACTGCATAATTTTACTACGAAATATGACTGATCAGATCATTTTACATTTACATTCTTAAAAATAAAGCTATTTTGCATAAATGCCATGCACAGAAGAACCATTTTGGGTTAAACATTGAACACTTCTTAAAATATAATTATTTTTTTTGAGTGTGAAGATTATTTTAATCATCTAAAAAAACCTTTATCCACTATAAAGAACCTTTTGTGCAATGGGAAGATTTCATGGATGTTAAAGGTTCTTCATGGAATCATATAGATGCCAATAAAGAACCTTTATTTTTAAGAGTTGGACAATGACTTTTTAATAAAGTCAATGTGTTAGTCACATATAAAAATGAAGCACAGTACTACTATTAGTGGTGGCAGTGGCTCAGTGGTTCATGTAGGTTGTCTATAAACCGGAAGGTTGGTGGTTCAATCCCTGGTTCCACCTGACCAAGTCAGGGTTCCCACTTGTCCTGGAAAACCTGGAAAATTGATGACAAATTTTCCTGTCATGGAAAATTAGAGAAAATGTAAAATGTCCTGGAAAATCTTGTTGTTGTCTGGGAAAATTCTTAAAAAAAAAAGTTATTTTTTTAGCCGAGTATAAAGAGTTTATCGCTGGCCCAAACAATTAGCGCTAGTTGCTGAAAGCACATGTTCAGGAATGCTGAGTTTGATACGTGTGAGTAGTATTTTGAATAATGATGTTTAGTCTTGTGTTGCCACTTGGAGCCGTTAGCTAATGCTATAACTGCTCAAATGTATGCAGTGAATGTTAACTCGTAAGCTGCTACCTAATCACATCATTTTGATATAAAGTCACATTTGTGTGTTATAAAATCAGAATTGCAAGATATAGTCAAAATTGCGTGATATATGCTGCCTTCACGTGCTCTCGGAATTATCGTAAATACGAGTTTCCTAGGTAAAAAATTGCACATGAACGCCCTCCTCTTTCGAAATTTTAATGGGATGAGCTCGTAATCTCGACTTCAGAAGTGGGAATTATCAAATTTCCGATAGCACGTGAAGGCAGCAATAAACTCGCAAGTCTTTTCTTCACAATTTACTTTTTTGCGCAGTTGCGAGTTTATATTTTGCAATTCTGACTTTTTTCTCAGAATTGTGAGATCTAAACTGCAATTGCAAGTTATAAAGTCAAATTCTGAGGAAAAAAGAATTGCGACAATTTTCGCGTTTATATCACAAATATGTAATCGCGCAATTGCGAGAAAGTCAGAATAGCGAGATAAAAAGTCACAATTACCTTTTCTTATTCTGTGGTGTAAACAAGCTTCCATAGTCATAATGTATGATTAAGAGCTCATATTGAAAAATGCTGGATTGTTAAGTAATGGCAATAAACTGTACGGCTTTTAAAGACTTAGAAAGCAATATTTGGCATGATCCTTGTCTTTTATTCCCGCCGTAGTAAAATTGAAAATGTCCTGGAAAAGTGCTGGAAAATGGTTGCTGAAAAAGAGTGGGAACCCTGCAAGTGTCGAGGTGTCTATGAGCAAGACACCTAACCCCAGCTGCTCCCGTCGGTGTATGAATGGGTGAATGTGTGGCAATATGTAAAGCGCTTTGGATGGCCATGAGTCTGTTGAAAGCGCACCATTTTACTATTTTGCGAAATAAATGGAGTATTTTAGAATGGAATCCAGGTTTTGTTGCTGTTTAGTCTTCAGATCAACTGATATTCTGTTGATATTCAGTTCAGTATACCATTTTTATATAAAATTACTAGATTATAAAAAGATTATTAATCCACATATATCTCGCGCTGTATAATGACGGCACAACTTTAAGTGTATATTTTGGTCTGATGGTCTCAGCACAGTTTAAACACCATTCTGTGCCCACTGAGGTACGATGGCACCTTGCTGAGGTGTCTTATTCAACTTGGGCAAATTCCTCTGAGATGTCATCAGATGACAGACAGTCATTCTCTGTTCTTCAGATGTTCCTTGTCCTCTTGCCTTTTTTTAATGCCAGCAACTCTGGCATTACAAGATAATTGTGCAAATATACAATCTGGATCCACTTTCCTGATGCAGTTGTTGGAGTGCTTGAATGAAGCATGCCATTCTGTCCATATGTCCTTTGCCACTTACTCCGAGCCCTTCATTTAAGGTTTGCAGGGGTGCTCTAGGGGGAATAGTCATGGTTCACACTGTCCTTTCCTCACCATGTGGGAGGAAGTTGGAGTTTCCATGATAGAAACATTCACTTTTCACCCATTCCATATGGTGAGGTTTAACATTTTTCAGCGTTTCCCATTTCCCGGTGATTTTTCCAAGCTGGTGGAATGCCTAACTCAACCCGAGCTGCTGAGTCTTTAGCCATTTTCAAAGAACAGCTGAAGACACATCTTTTTCGTCATTTCGTCTAACACTTGAGCCATTAAAGGGATAGTTCACCCAAAAACGAAATTTTTATGTTTATCTGCTTACTCCCAGGGCATCCAAGATGTAGGTGTCTTTGTTTCCTCAGTAGAACACAAATGAAGATTTTTAACTCCAACCGTTGCAGTGTGATAGTCGTATAATGCATGTCAATGTGGATATTTTAGAGTATGAGAGCAATGAGAGTAAAAACACATAGACATACGAATCCTTATTAAACCATGCGGCTCGTGGCGACACATTGATGTCTTAAGACACGAAACAATTGGTTTCTGCGAGAAACCGAACAGTTTTATGTTATTTTTTTACCTCTTATCAGACGAATGTCATCTAGTATTCCCAGCGCCATAACGTCCGGCGAATAAGGTCAAAATACTGGTGCTATCAAAGATATATAAACGTAGATGCCTCATTCGACCGATCCGCGCAGGCACTAATGAGGAATCTATGTATATGTATTTTGACCTTATTCGCCGGAAGTGATGGCGCAGGGACGGCTGATGCAGAGCCATAGAAAAAAATTAAATACAATTTTAAATATGGATATTTTTCTTACACAAACGCATCGATTCGCTTCAGAAGGCCTTTTTTAACACCCCGGAGCCGCGTGGAGCACATTATTTGAAGGACAGATGCATTTTTTATGGACTTCAAAAACAGAGCAACTATTACTGCTATTATAATGCTTGGATTAGCCAGAACATTTTTAATATAACTCAGATTTTATTCGTCTGAAAGAAGAATGTCATATACACCTCGGATGACTTTAGGGTGAGTAAATCATGGGATAATTTTCATTTTTGGGTGAACTATCCGGCCCCACTTTATATTAGGTGGCCTTAACTACTATGTACTTACATCAAAAAATAAGTACAATGTACTTACTGTGTTCAAATTGTATTGCAAAACACCTTTGCTGATATTGAGGTGGGATATGGGTAGAGTTAGGGACAGGTGTGGTGGTATGGGTAAGTTTAAGGGTAGGGTTAGGTGTAAGGGAAGTGTCAACTGTAATTACAAATGTAACTACAGAAATTAATGTAATTACATGCAGGTATTTTTTTTAAATGTAAGTACAATGTAAAAACATGTATGTACACAATAAGTGCATTGTATCAAATTATTAATTAAAATGTTAGTACATGGTAGTTAAGGCCACCTAATATAAAGTGGGTCCAACTATCCCTTTAACACTATCACTTACTATTCTATATATCTATTTTAAAAAACCTTGCTATGTGTTCTGTGCTAGACTAACACAGCACTTGCATATTGTTGGCCTATTATTCTATTGCTCTCCTCATTTGTAAGTCACTAAGGATACAAGTGTCTGCTAAATGATTAAATGTAAATGTTCCCATTTGATTATAATTGTGTCCAAACACCTTGAAAACAAACATGCAGATTGCCTTATCGCTGTCTCTATTAGAACACATTCCTACCACATACTGCAGGACGTTCCTCCCAAAATTAAGTGCAGAAATTGACAAGATTTTTTTTAAAAATCTTTTTGTAAGAAAAAGTCAACGGTGCTTTCTTGTGAAAATTGTCACAATGGTGAAAGTGTTGCTATGTGGTTACTAATGAGTGTTGCAAGGTGGTAACTAGAGTGTTTATTGTGGATTTTTCAATACATTGTTAGGGTTTCAGGTGATTGCTAAGGCATCGCTAAGGGGTTGCTAGAAATTTCTATTTAGTTTTTAGGGTGTTCAGGGTGTTCAATACACTCTCAGACAGAAAGGTACAAAAGATGTCACAGTTGTCACCTTTGCATCTAAAGAGTGCATATTAGTACCTCAAAGGTACATAATGGTAGCAAAAGTTTACATATTAGTATAAATTATACATATTAGAACCCTCTGAAAGGGTACCGCCCCAGTGACAGCTTTTGTACCATTTTTTTTTTTCTGAGAGTGTAGGGCATTGCTAGGGTGTTCCAACCATTCAATCATACATCGATCCATCCATTCATTCTCCAAACCACTTATCCTCTGTAGGTTGGCGTGGCTGCTGAAGCTTATGGTGTTCTGTGTTTGTTAGATGGTTCAAGGTTCAATCCTTCTTCCATTCATCCATCCATCCATCCATCCATTCATTCTCCAAAGCACTTATCCTCTGTAGGTTGGCGTGGCTGCGGAAGCTTATGGTGTTCCGTGTTTGTTAGGTTGTTCAAGGTTCAATCCTTGTTCCATCCATTCATCCATCCATACATCCATCCATACATCCATCCATCCATCCATTCATTCTACAAACCACTTATCCTCTGTAGGTTGGCGTGGCTGCAGAAGCTTATGGTGTTCCGTGTTTGTTAGGTTGTTCAAGGTTCAATCCTTGTTCCATCCATCCATCCATCCATCCATTCATTCTCCAAACCACTTACCCTCTGGAGGTTGGCATGGCTGCTGAAGCTTATGGTGGTCTGTGTTTGTTAGGTTGTTCAAGATTCAATCCTTGTTCCATCCATTCATCCATCCATCCATCCATCCATCCATCCACCCATCCATCCATTCATTCTCAAAACCACTTACCCTCTGGAGGTTGGCATGGCTGCTGAAGCTTATGGTGTTCTGTGTTTGTTAGGTTGTTCAAGATTCAATCCTTGTTCCATCCATTCATCCATCCATCCATTCATTCTCCAAACCACTTATCCTCTGGAGGTTGGCGTGGCTGCTGAAGCTTATAGGTTGTTATAGGTTGTTCAAGGTATTATAGGGCCTTGCTATATGCTAATGTTTTGTAGGTGATTGCTAGGGTTTTCTGGGTGATTATTGGTCCAAGTCAAAAGAGCCCACCCGAGTCTTTATGGCATTCTGGCTCAGGAACCTCCTTCAATGTAAATCTAAATGATTTTTTCCTGTTTATAGGGAAAAAAACATTGCATTGCTTAGAAACATAATAGCACACCTCTGCTCAACAATCAAAGTTTTAAGGTACTGTATCATTCATATGCAGAAACAGTCTTGGACAAGATGTTAAGAGGTTTTGGAAAAAAACGTGTTTCTGGGTGTGTTTCTGCTGTTGGGAGGAGAATCAGTTTGATTCTGATGGGAGGAATGAGAGCTTCATTCCGGGACTATGTCCCAAACCTCCAGAGGAGAACAGCTCAAAGCCTCTGACCCACACCCTTACAGATTAATTTCACGATTCTAGTCACACACTGACATACACACTCAAACAAAACTGATATACTGTATGTGTCACTCTATCACGCCTTTTTCTGAAATGACAGTAATGGTTAAAGGTTTGTATCTCAACCTCAACACCTCATTGCTTTGGCTTATGGGAGTTAACAGAACATCACCTCTGCTGTTCATGCAGTTGAGTCCAAAATGAACAATTATTTTATCAGCATAACAATTTGAGCGAATAGTTGAGGTCTCTCTTTTGCTTTCACAAAGTTTGTGTCAGACCTCATAATGTTCTTGAGCGTGATTTGAGATGATCAAGGACTGAAACAACCTCCTCATAAGCCCACACTGACAGAATAATGTAGCGGCTCCAAGAACTTCTCACTTTTTCTGAACCACACGCTATTTTTCAGTTTGGACTGGAGGGACTGTGGAGAGAGAAAGAGAGCGCTACAATCTGATATGTTAGTTATGGAGCTGTCTCCCTCATTGGGCGTTTCATGCTTCAGATCTCTTCTGCAGGCCAAGAGGTGATGGGAAAAGCAGGCTCTCAGCTGGTCATCCAAACCACTGGACTTATAACTCTGCTCTGATACTTTTAAACAACAAGAGTTAGACAAGTGGTGTCCCCAGTAAAACATTGTAAAGTGCAGTAAAACAAGACAATAAAGTATAATTAGTTGGCTCTAATTGTATTGCAAGCTATTTGAGCTGCATGCCCACTCTTAAGAATAAAGGTTTTAAAAGGGGGTTTTCGCAGCAATGCCATATTAGGTTCCCTGAAGAACCTTTCAGTGGTTATCTATTAAAAGAAGCATTTTTTTCTTACGTTTTAATAATCTAAATAACCTTTTTTTGCCACTATTGTGCAATGGACAGGTTCAATAGATGTTAAAGGTTCTTAATGAACCCATCAATGCTAATAAAGAATCTTTATTTTTAGCTATGGAAATATTTCCTATACCTTTTAACTTTTTATGTATGCTACTTATTTTAAACTATATTTTCAAACTTAGAAACTGGCCCTGAAAACGTTGTTGCACGGCTCTGAGAAAGCAGCAGTTCAATGCAAACACTCAGTTTGCTTATAAATTCTGCATCTTTCTGTCATTTTTATCTGTTGGTTGTTCTGCTACATAAATGTCATGTATTGGCAGCATCTCAGGTCGTTGGCTATGAAATGTAGGACGTTTTGAAATATGTCCACGAAGAAAACCTTTTTTCCGGTCCCTGACATCTGTAGATAGAGAATGGAAATCGCTATTCTTTCCAATTTCAGTTTCAGATGGCGTTTCATCTGAGGTGTAACTTTTGTACTGAACCTTTAGCTTGATTTCGCAGCTGCCTCGGAAGTTAGCTGCACTTGTGTTTGCAGGAAATGACTTCACAAATAACAAATACAACAGATAATTTATTCTACATTGATTTGTGCAAACAAAGGCAGTTGTCAATGCAATGAGGTTTTCTCATTACGCTTTAGGTCGCATGATTGTGTTTGATATGTTTCAGATTCAAGTTTTTGTTGTCCAAAAGAGATTTGACATAAAGGTGGGTTACACTTGCCTTTCTTTCTGCTCTTTCCTGCATCAAAAGAACACATATGTAGGGCAAAGGATAAGGGACATATAAAACAACAAAACCGAAGACACCGTCCTCTGTCAGGATATCATGATCGGGGAGAAACTGGAGATGGGGGCTATTTAAAACCCTGTTTGTGTGTGGTGAGATGAAGGGAAGTTTAAGACAAACGTTATAGTACAGATGTGCACATAGTCATACTGCTGTCTGCAAAACACTCTGTGTTTGAATTGGCCAGGGAGACCCTCAGATCTGCTTAACTCATCATTGGACACAATACATTTCACATTCTGTTTATCATTGACCATCTGCCTTCTTATCTGTTGGTTGTCTGTTTATACATGTTGACATTAAGAAATATATAATTTGGGGTCAGTGAGTTTAAAAAAAGAAAAATAAATTATTACTTTTATTCTGCAAGGACATTCAATTACTCAAAAATGACAGTTATTATAAATTTATAATGTTAGAAAAGATTTGTATTTCAAATAAATGCCATTCTGTTTAACTTTCTATTAATCAAATAATAAAATCCTAATGTTTCCAAAAAAATATTTAGCAGCACATCTGTTTTTAGACTTAATAATAATAAGAAATGCACCATTAGCATATTAAAATGTTTCTGAAGGATCATGTGACTCTGAAGATTGGAGTAATGATGCTGAAAATTCAGCTTTGCCTTCACAAAAATAAATGGTATTTTAAAGTATATTCAAATAGAAAACAGTTCTTTTCATTTGTAATAATATTCCACAATATTACTGTTTTTACTGTATTGTTGATCAAATAAATGCAGCATTGGTGAGACAAATCTTTCTGACCCCAAACTTTTGAACAATAGTGTATATATAAATATATATAATCCTCAATACATATTTCAACATTTTCTCTCTGTTTCCTTGAAAGTTGAGGATTTAGCTGCATCAATACATCCTGCAATTACATGAGACCTGCACTGATTATATTTAATTGCACCAATTACCTAGAAAGCAGCCAAGAAGTGGGCCCACTGCCATATAGAGATCCCATCATCACTAGTAGCTGTTTGAAATCTCAGTCCACTGCAGTCAGATAAAAGGATGCCGAGGACAAACATAAACATGTGTGTGTATTCAAAAAGCTGCAGAGGTCGTGTAGTAGATTTGACCTCATTTAGATGAACTTGCACTCTTGTACCTCTTCATGTTTCAAGCCTGTGTGGAAGAGGAATTTGGACAGTGTGGTCAAATATCAAAAGCTAAGTGCAGTTGCAGCACTATTAGTATGATTGTACAATGGTACATAGTTAGAAAGGTGTTGTGGTGTGTTGTTTTATAGCTTCCGTGTCTTTTAGAAATGACAGTTTGCTGAGTTGTCCAGGATTTACAACGGTCATGCTCTTAGCGCAAATGATTGTGTGTGTGTGTGTGTGTGTGTGTGTGTGTATTTGTGGTGTGTGAGTCCTCACAGGAAACCACTATCTCATCGCCATGCCCTCCTCATGCAGCTGTCTGTTCTCTAACAATTCAGCTTTAGTTTATTTAAATTTTATTTGTACAGCACCTTTAGAAACAACTTTACCCCAAAGTCTAATATTATGATAACAAGGAAAACTCCATTAAGATGGCAGATATTAAAATAATTTTACAAGAAGGAAATAAATCTGTCTCAAATAAGGAAATAATCAGAATTTCTATTTTAAATAAAATAACTTTATTCCATTTTGATTTCCATTTTATGTTTTTACTTTAACAATGTAATTAATGTTCCATTTATTAAAGCTAACTTTGTATCATCAAGTGCTTTTTAAACATTTACTCCGAAATAATAACTATCAAAAACTCAGTAACGGCATATTTTATTTGTGATTTTCAGCTGTTCTTTTAAATACTTTCTTTTCAATATTTTTGGATCATCAGTCATCAAAGCTTATATTTGTCCTTTTATATTCTAATGGGTGGTGAAAATCAAAAGCAGCAATTGTAGTTTTAGTATAATTTTATATCTAACTTCACTCCCTTTTAACCCAGAGATTGTCACTCTAAGAAAGAGAATATGCTTGTTGTACTGTGTATCTTCATATTATACAATTGTTCACTGAATTAAAGGAATAATTAACCCAAAATGAAGAATTAAAATTTGAATAAGTCTTTATTTTATTGATTGACTTGTTTTTGGAGAATCTGTTCTGCACAACAACAGTTTATCTTTCTGTTAAGCTCCAAAACAGGACAATAAAGCACCATATAAGTATTCCTCATGACTATTCCTCATGTGCTATATTTTAAATATTCTAAAGTCATGTGAGAGAGGAATTTGTGAAACAGAGAAACTTTAGTTCAGATCATCTAGTCAACTTGTGGGACGGGGCTTTTCATATAAATCCACATACTCATACTTTCCACATACTCTGTGGGCATTTTAACACAGTGATCACAAAAACACAGACAGGAAAAATCACGATATAGCAAGGGAATTATTTATATTGCAATGTTATGATGATCTTTATCAAAGTCCCTTTAAGACAAGTCATTTCACTCGGCGGCCATCTTTGAAACGCCTCTGGGGCATGCAAGTGCAGCTCCTATCTCTTTGAATTGGGAAACATCAAATTCTGCAAAAACTTCGCCAAGCTTTAACTGTTCGCCCAGCTTACGATTAAATTTCATATTTGAAATCACCAATGAAATCTGACAACAACTGGTTCATACATTTTGTTTCTAAACGGTCGTATCATGACAAAAAACTGAATTTTTCAGCCTGGACAAAGCTAATGCGCATGCGCAATCCTAAACGCACGTCTCAGAACACTGTCTGTTTCTATAGCAACCGGCAGCTGCAGTGACACGATGACTTTACTAATCAACCATTGGTTCTTTCATTTAGAAGGCGGGGCTTATTCGCCATATTGGGCGTTGCACCTCTCCAATTTATAAGTAATATGAGTAATCGGAGTGCTTTCTAGTTCAAACATATATGGCTGAATTAAACCAATATTTCCACTTGTCCTTGTGTAGCATTTACTGCAGTAGACTAAGTGGATCAGTTTTGAATGGAACATCCTGTTTTGTTATCCTAAATCAACTGTATCAGAAACAGCACCATAAGTGGACCACAAGTCAGTAGTATTCTAAATTGTATCAGACACTGTTTTGCAAAGCTCAGTTAATGGTTAATATAGCGTATCTAATGAGCACCGTAAATTACATATTATTCAGCCATTGCCAGAACTCCATCCAGATAATCAGAATTCTGTACTATTAAGTCCTTGGCAGAAAATAATATTTCCAAGTAAAAAAAATCTTGGAAATTGGGATCCAAGCCCAAGAGCTGTTGCAAATAAAGTTTTGAATTTAGGTTGCACAGTGGAATAATGCTAAAATGGACTCAGGCCTGCACTCTGTGCCATGTTATTTTGGTATTGCAAAATAAGTGAAGTGGTAAAGATGGCTCAGTCTTCTGGAATGAGTCTCTCCCTCAGAGTCCAGAACAATAAGATGTGTGAGGTTACTTTATTAACATGACAGCTGTCACAAATCTAACCACATGAAAAGTAAATATTGTGAAATGTATCATTATTTTAAAGTAACATTTCTTATAATGTTATATAAAACTTTTGTCATATTGCCCATCCCTAGTCATGCATGCTTTAAAATCTGATTTCTAAAAAATATACTAGTAGCATAGCCTACTACTAGCCTGACGTCGTCATACTCAGATTCTAGTCAGAATATGAGTCTGATACTGCTCCATTGGGCTGTGATTATGGGCCGTGTTTCAATCGAACCAGGAAAGAAAATGCCTCTGCACTCAATTGGATAGACCTACAACCAATCAGAGCAATGGAGTAAGTGACGTGTAGTTGTCAACAGAACTCAACTGCACGCACACTGGAAGAAGAAGAAGAAGATTAGTGTAAACGATCTTTGCCGGTGTTGTAAAAAGAATTTAAGGATACACGGAGTACTTACCAACACGATCAACATTTCTGAGAGAAATAGTGAAGGTGAATGCATGTACGAACAAGTTCTCCGTTTAGGATTAGAACAAATTCAACCCAAGCACTCTTTGGTGACGTGGATGATTACATTACCGTTGAGCATCTGTCCATCATCGTATAAAGCCCGTCCTGACAATTTGATTGGTCTGAACAGCTGTGGTTCGAGCATAGTTGCTCTACAATGAATCAAGTCCAGAACGAACTTCCCGAACTCAAATATTGTGGGCGGGGCTAAGTTTGGCTGGCATCCAGGCTAGCCTACTACACTTACTATTTACAGAATAGTACGAATTTTATGCTAGTATGCTGTTCACAATAATTAGGCATAAAAAGGTGTTAAAATAGCTGTTAAATATTTTAAATGAATACTGCAATAAATGTAGTATCTGTTCATTGAAATGTACTGCCTAGTTCTTGAATCAGTTCTGGTACTAGTATTTGGGTAACTTCAAATTGTATATAAAATAACAATACACCTAGGATTATACCAAAGACTTTATATAGGAAGACGGTGCACTCCGCTATTGCCTAGAAATCTAGACACAAACTAGCGGCAGCAAATCTAATTTGCAGCCAGGGTAGTCTAGCAACTCTCCGTTGACTTGCAAGCTGGAAAAACTAAACTCTGGTCAGGCCAATCACATGGTGTATAGAGTCGGTGGGCGGGCTTAACATAATGACGGCAGAGTTGCGGCGGTTCCGCGTGCTACTCGTAAACAAAGAAGCTGGCGAACGGCGGTCTTTCGAAACGGCTTTGGCCGCGACTCTGGAAGACTTGGAGTTAAGCTTTTCTTTAAGAGAAGAACAAAGAACGGCACTGAAGTCCCATCTTCTAAATGAAAGAGCCAATCGTTGATTAGTAAAGTCATAGCATCACTGCAGCTGAAGCTCCGGTTGCTATAGAAACAGGCAGTGTTCTGCAATGCTCGTGTAGGATTGCGCATGCGCATTAGCTATGTCCAGGCTGAAAAATGCAGTTTTATGTCATGATGAGAGTGTTAAAGGGGTGGTAAAACACATTCTTTTGAAGGCTTGATTGTGTTTGTGGGGTGCATTGTAACATGTGTTCATGCTTCGTTTAAAAAAAAAAATTGCATTAATTTTCATATATTTTACCTTTATTCTACACTGCTCTGTCCCTCATTGTAAAACGGTCTGCTGCTTTCCGGGTTGTATGAAGCCAGTCCCTCAAAAATACGCGATGGGCTCAGATTGGTTAGCTGGCCCAGTGTGTTCTGATTCGCTAACCGCAGTGCACGTTTATCGGAAACGCCACGCCCCTTACCTGGAGGCTGTGCTTTGGTCAGTATTAGAAACAATGGTGTCAAAACCATACCAATCTGAGCCCGAATCAGACCCAGAACATTTTAGTGAAGATGATCGAGCAGAACCTGTTCAGTCCTCAAGAGTAAAGACTGCGGATCTATAGTGATCGCTACTGAATGGCACTGTTACTTTTGTATTTTTAGAACGATTATAGCCAAATATCTGTCACAAGAACTATTAACCCAAAACGAACACTAAACACTGGCTTTACTAGTAAGTTAGCCAAATCACACACAGAACCATGTTTAGCATGCCTGTAGATAAACAATAGATAAAAGCTCTAATCAAAGAATCATTTACACTAATGCCAAGTTCGCTGTTGAGATTTTAACGTTAGTGTTTGTAACGTTAGGTGTTCGTCGGATAACGTTAAGTATGAATGAGCATTTAACAGACTGGTTTGCAGAACAGTGTTGTCATCTGTTTACTTCCTTGCTACAACGTACAATGTATTACAGGAAAACACATCGATGAAAAATAAATCAGACTTACAGGTTGTGGCCCGTAAACAGCTTCTGTTTGTAAATCCAGCTTTCAGGACAAGCCGTTGTGCATATCCTGTATTGAACTCGCGAAGTTAGTGGAAGTTTTCCTCCGTGAAATCTGCTGCGGGAGCCCCGCACGCGTCGTGCGTGATTCACACTGGCCGTGTTTCTCTCACGCAGCTGACGTTGTGCATATCCTGTATTGAATTCGCGAAGTTTGTGGAAGTTTTCCTCCGTGAGATGAGCAGGGGAAGCCCCGCGCGCGCCTGTTCCCCTCCGTCTCAAACACACATGTGCATAACATGCTGTATGTTAAACGCTCTGCAACGCACCCCCGTCCCTATGAAGGCTGAACAAAGCAAGTACCCCAGACCTGCGATCCTGATGAAAATAACAGCGTTTCGTCGGCATTGCGGCAACAACACTCCAGCCTAACTATACCACAACAGCGCCGCGATACAAAATGGCCTCACCCCCCATATTTAATATTCTCGGAGGAGGGGTTTATGTAAATATTGAGCCTGGTGATGTCACCAACCCTGGAGGAATGTGTGTAGTCGCCTACTGGCCGTTTGCTGTAGTCCTTAGAAACTGATTTCTTTAAAAGCAAATATCTCCCTTTGCTTTAAACTTTGAACGTTGTAACTTTGCAGATGGTGTTTATGCTCAAGCAGCAACATTACACGCTAGCTAAAGTTAGAATAGTGAAATCGTGGTTTACCACACCTTTAAGAAACAAAATGTACGAGACAGTTGTTGTCAGATTTCATTGGTGATTTCAAATATGAAATTTAATCGTAAGCTTGGCGAACAGTTTTGGAGAATTTGATGTTTCCCCATTCAAAGAGATAGAAGCTGCATTTACATGCCCGAGAGGCGTTTCAAAGATGGCCGCCGAGTGAAATGACTTGTCTTAAAGGGACTTTGATTATACATGTGCTTTATTTTACATGTGCTTTATGTTACTCAACATCAAAATAAGTGTACTTCTTTTAACTTTTTCTTTTTAACAAAAGATTATTAAAACATAGTTATTTAAAAATAACTTTAAAGTAAAAAAAAATGTTGACATTACAAAGCAAACTTTTTAAAAGTGTACTGAAGTGTAAGAAATAGTCATGAAAGTGTACTCTCTAAGTGGCCTTTTATTTCTTTAATATTATATTATCTGCAAGTACATGTTTGAAGTACACTACAAGTGCACATTCAATACAGTTAATGGCGCTTCTTTTTCACAAGGGTAATCTGATGTTGCATGTGTGTTTAGGACGGACAGAAGCTGAGCTGAAGAACTTTAGTCCTCATTACAGAAGGCAAAGCTGTGTTGCCTTCTTTTGTCATCTGAAGGATGAGGTAGAGCAGCACAGAGCAGGACAGGCCCAGCTCCTCAAACAGAAGGTGAGAGCATAACTATCTTATACTGACAACATTAACTAATGTGGTGGTTTTATTGCTCTTTCACTTATGATGTCACTGATGGTGTTATCTGATTCATGATGTTGCAGAGTTTTATTCTCACTGATTCTAGTACGTTTCACTTGAAGGAACCCCCACAGGCTTCAGAAGTCCTGTACAAGGACAGCATGCTTTACTTTGATGACAACAGAAAGTGGAGAGAGAGATTTGTCGTGGTCTGCGCTGACTATAGCCTAGAGCTACATGATAGCCAGGAGGTCTGTAATTGTTATCTTTCATCATCGCCATGTAAAAGCCACTTTTTTGTTATAACATGCTCATGTTATATTTTATGCATCCAGTCATATACAAAGGGAACCCCTGCACGCCACAAACTCCTCCCAACAGGAGGCGCTGTGTTGACCTCAGAGGAAAAATACACTGCCGTTGTAGACAAGGTCTTTCCCGACCCTAATCGTGAGTGTTTCTAGTTTACATCCTGATTTCTCTCTTTCTGTTGGAATTAGTGTTTAATAAGTAATAAGTAATTACTTTGCGACTGCAAAAAAAAGTACATTCTATAGTATGAATGTAATCCGGACATGCTACATTTACATTATGAGTACTATGAATTCTGACACAGTGCATCCAGTATTAACAGGGCTTCATTTTTTACATATATTTTACAGCCTTATTCCAAAATGGATTAGATTCATTATTTTTTTCCTCAATTCTACAAACAATACCCCATAATGAAAACGTGAAAGAAGTTTGTTTGAAATCTTTGCAAATGTATTAAAAATAAAGCAATTAGAAAAATCACATGTACATAAGTATTCACAGCCTTTGCTTTGTTGAGGCATCTTTGGCACCAATTACAGCCTCAAGTCTTTTTGAGTATGATGCTACAAGCTTGGCACACCTATTTTTGGGCAGTTTTACCCATTCTTCGTTGCGGGACCTCTCAAGCTCCATCAGGTTGGATGGGGAGCGTCTGTGCACATCTATTTTCAGATCTCTCCAGAGATGTTCAATCGGGTTCAAGTCTGGGCTCTGGCTGGGCCAATCAAGGACATTCACAGAGTTGTCCCGTAGACACTCCTTTGTTATCTTGGCTGTATGCTTAGGGTCGTTGCCCTGTTGGAAGATCAACCTTCGTCCCAGTCTGAGGTCCAGAGCGCTCTGGAGAAGGTTTTCATCAAGGATGTCTTTGTACATTGCTGCATTAATCTTTCCCTCGATCATGACTAGTTTCCCAGTTCCTGCCACTGAAAAACATCCCCACAGCATGATGCTGCCACCACCATGTTTCACTGTAGGGATGGTATTGGCCAGGCCAAAAAGTTCAATCTTTGTTTCATCAGACCAGAGAATTTTATTTCTCATGATCTAAGAGTCCTTCAGGTGCCTTTTGGCAAACTCCAATGCCTTTTGGCTGTCATATGTCGCCTGGACACTCTACCATACAGGCCTGATTGGTGGAGTGCTGCAAAAATGGTTGTTCTTCTGGAAGTTTCTTCTCTCTCCACAGAGAAACGCTGGAGCTCTGTCAGTGACCATCGGGTTCTTGGTCACCTCCCTGACTAAGGCCCTTCTCCCCCGATCACTCACTTTGGCCGGGCGACCAGCTCTAGGAAGAGTCCTGGTGGTTCCAAACTTCTTCCACGGATGATGGAGACCACTGTGCTCATTGGGACCTTCAATGCTGCAGAATGTTTCTGTACCCTTCCCCAGATCTGTGCCTCGATATAATCCTGTCTCGGATGTCTACAGGCAATTCCTTGGACATCATAGCTTGGTTTGTGCTCTGACATGCAGGATGATCAGTGGAAACAGGATGCACCTGAGCTCAATTTTAAGTGTCATGGCAAAGGCTGTGAATACTTATGTAAATGTGATTTTTTTTTCCGTTTTTTATTTTTAATACATTTGCAAAGATTTCAAACAAACTTCTTTCACGTTATCATTATGGGGTGTTGATTGTAAATTGAGGGTAAAAAAGAAAGAATGGATTTAATCAATTTTGGAATAAGGCTGTAACATAACAAAATGTGGAAAAAGTGAAGCGCTGTGAATACTTTCCGGATGCACTGTACTTCTTTTGTCACATACTGTTTATTGCCTACTATAGTAGGGAAGTATGGGATTTTGGATGCAGCCTTTGTGTGTTGTTCAGGTTCTAAGGAAGAGCCCCCTGTTCCTGTGGTGGCGGTTCCTGGTCCGCTTCCTGTGTACCTGAGACTGCCTTACAGACAAGACTCGTACTTCTGTTTCCAGCAGGAGGAGAAGCGGGCCCGCTTTGTCTCGATCTTGAATGACTGCGTTCGTCATCAGAACCAAGGTATCAGATCAGCACTACCTTAGTCTCAGAGTGGACTTTTGTTTTGCGTTGTTTCTGTTTGATCAAATTCATGACTTGTAACCACCGGGAAATATTTAATTCCTACAGAATTTCTATTTACTATTTTTTACTAATTTGAAAGTACTTCTTGCATTCGTTCTGACTAATTCTTTGTACACCCACCCAAAATCAACCCTAAGCACAAGCCATTAGGTGTCACAAGTACCAGTATTTGGTACCAAGTCGGTACTGAAAATATATAAATGTGACGATACCAGCATTTCTGTATCCGAGTATATTTGGTAACCGCAGCTGCATTCATTCGCTTCCGTGTTACTCTAAGGGCAGGACTCCAGAAGGTAGCCGAATATATACTTGTGTCTGTGAATATTAAACTGCAAAATACTATTTAAATAACTCCTGCATGTTCTCTCTGCGTCTCTGTGTGAATGACGGTCGGTCGGGCGATGCATGGGCGGGAGCGCAAGCGCGCGCGTACGCACACACACACACGTGTGTGTGACACTCCTTCACTGTCTTTGTAGTCTCTGCCGTGTGTCACTATATGAGGACACAAACGCATAAACCGTCACTTCATGAGAATTTGCCCTTTCATTTGAGAAAACTGTCATATCATGAACACAGACACTCAAAGGTCTTCATGCAACCCGTCAAAATAAAAGTTTGTTTTAAATTGGCAATATATTAGGCTACTGTTGTAGCCTACAGTAGATTTAGCTATGTCTCTATGTATTAATAATACGTCTCTAGTAATTATAATGCCTAGATGGTTGATTATTTTTCACTTAATCTTTTTTTATGAACAATATTTACTTTTAAACAGCATACAGCCTTTAAATGTTTATGTATTATTTATTTATAATGATTATCATCATAAATAATAAACTTAATACAATTTTTTTTTTAATAGTTAAATAAAATTAAAAATAAAATAAAAAACATTTAGCTGTGGTACCGAAATTAGTACAGAGTACCGTACAATTTTTGTGGTATTGGTACCAACTACTGGAATTTTGGTACCGTGACATCCCTACAAGCCATATTACAGTAGTGATGCTGATCAGAGGATACCTCAAGCTGCTCTTCTTTCTCATCAGTTTACTACTGTTTTTCTTTGGTGGTCATGGTGATACACTAATAACATCCAGAATTGCAAAGCTCTCTTCCTGCGTACTTGCCGCTTAGCGGTTACACGACCTTTGCAGAGCATGACGCTGTGTGCAATAATGTTCTACTCCGATACACAACTGAAAAAGACTCTTCACACCTTCATGCTTTACATACTGGGTGAGAGGAGAGTTACCCACCAACACAGAGTAAAAAAAGCTGTTGTAAAAACTATTGTAACACTAAACATAACCTTTTTTGTTGTTGTTGTCAAATTAGAAAAGACTTCGATATAAGCCTGATGAATTGAGGTATGTTTGTGGCATAAATGCTGTATGAAGAGTTATGCACCAAAGGTTCTTAGAGTTAAGGATCAAATCCCAAAACGTTATTATGCAAAATAATAATAACAGTGAGGATGCATTACCCAGCAACCAAGCAATAACCATCATTTGACCTGCTCGGTTAACTATAGACCCAATATAGTCTGGCTATGAGTAACCCATTTCTTGCCAAAATAACCTTACATGTTGTTTTTGCCAAAAATAACTTGCGAGATGCATGATATTCCATCATGTAAGCAAAGTCAACCGTGATTACAAGGTGTTTGGTTTCTTTTCTTTGACATGTTCATAGTTCTAGATGCTAGTCTATTCTTGGGCTATTAAAAAGTGAGACATCTGTTACAGTTTCACTGACAGCCCAAATTTTGCCTTGTTTCAGGGCCGTGTTTGGACTATGACTATTAGATGTAGCAAGCAGCACAAATGATTGTAGATATTTGTAGTGTTGGGGAATTTATGTCAAATCTGTAACTTGCCAAGTTAGCTACTCAATGTAAAGTACACTGTAAAAAAATATTTAAAAAGTAAGTTACGTGGTTGCCTTAATTTTGAGTTCATTGAAATTAAAAATTTGAGTTACTACAATAAACATTTTTGAGAATCGACATCACCCTTTATTCAAATATTATTAAAAGATTTTGTAAGAATATTGCATAATTGTGTTGTATTTGTTATAATGCAGTGAAACATGCATAATTGTGCTATTTTCATGATTTATCACAACATTTTCTTAATTTAAGTGGTTCAGATACAATGATATTTTGAGTTTCTATTTATTAAACCCATTTCCTTCATTGTATTAACTTAAAAATATATATTTTAATGAACTCAAAATGTTAAGGCAACCAGGTAACTTACTTTTTTAAGTTAAACCAACAATATTTTTTACAGTGTAGTACATTCATACCACCCTTACAAAAAGAAGTACACCTAAAATTAATTTTATAGACTAAAATATAGACTAAGCAGTTCAATCATATTTTCTAAGGATACTTGTTGTAAGTGTGTTAAAATCAATGTACTAGTAGTATATTTGTAAATGTACTATTTTAATATCTTCTTGGGACTAAATTGGCCCACTTTTTTAGTTTATAAAAGTATACTTTTAAGTGTAAATACTTTTAACTTTGAATACACAACTAGTTTAGAAACTATAATTTTTTATTGCAACTACATATAATGTGAACTGTCATATAAGTGAACTTATTTTTTTATACTGTTAGTTTACCAGCTATATATGTGACCCTGGAGCACAAAACCAGTCATAAGTTGCACGGGTCTATTTCTGGCAATAACCAACAAAACATTGTATGGGTCAAAATTATTGATTTTTCTTTTATTCCCAAAATCATTAAGATATTAAGTAAAGATCATGTTCCATGAAGATATTTTGTAAATTTCCTACCATAAATATATATATACAAATTTATTTTTAGTAGTAATATGTAGTTTATATATGTAGTATGTCATTTTAGTAGTATTTCTAAGGACTTCATTTGGACAGCTTTAAAGGCGATTTTCTCAATATTTAGATTTTTTTTTGCTCCCTCAGATTCCAGATTTTCAGTTGGAATAGTTGTATCTCGGCCAAATATCCTAACAAACCATACATTAACGGAAAGCTTATTTATTCAGCTTTCAGATGATGTATAAATCTCAATTGAAAAAAAAGAAGAAGATTCTTATGACTGGTTTTGTGGTCCAGGGTCACATATACTTCTAACCACGTTTTAGTTTATGGAAGAACACTTTGAAGTATACTCTTACTTTCCTTAAGTATATCTTGGTCAGAAGTTTAAGTATTAGTAAAAGCCTCAAATTTTGTTAAAAAGTTGACTGAAAGTATACTCTCTTATTTTTTGTTTAAAAGAAGTATACTTATAGGACACTTAAACCTCTTTTTGTATTCTTTTGAAGTGTAGACTACAAGCTAAAAAAAGAGGACAATATCTTTTAAAATATGTTATTAACAATGTATATATTTTAAACCATTTATTTATTTATTAAGTATTAAAGGTTTTGATTGAATCCTGATCATGGTAACGATTATGGTAACGGATAAATTTTACACTAAATACAGCTAAAAATGTGAATGAATGAAACAAGTACATTCAAATATTTATTTTAAGAATGCACAGGGACTTCTGCACAGAGGCCCAAATCAGTCTGGTTCAAAATGCTGCTTTGAAAAATGTAAAAATGTAACTTAATAATGGCCTTTTTTTGAAAACTCCTAAGCTAAACGTAAAATGCATTGGTGTTGCAGCAGTGAAAGTGAGATTGCTCATCCCTAGTTTAACAGTACAAATCATTTATGTTGGTTTTCTCAGTTTTCTCTTTTCATCATAGCCTTTCATCATACTTGCTAATTCCAAGCCATTTCTGTCTTGGTCATTTTCCTTTTTTCATAAACCAGAAAAGAGAAGTTTCTAAGAAGCGCTCACGTGATCCTGTATTACACAATGAATTCATCTGACAGAACTATTCTCTTCCCTCTCTATTCTCTCCTGCAGATTATCTGAAGAGTATGGCATGCGAAGTGGAGGCTTTCCTGAAGGCCATTCACTTCTACAGGCAGGAGAAGGGCCACTATGAATCATGGGATATGCTGATGGGCTGTGATTGTGAGGTGGGCCTCCTGGTCTCCATATTACTCACAAGCACGTTTTGAATGAGTTTCCAGCAAAGCAGAGTCCACTTCTTTTGAATGAATCAGATGAGAGTCATCCTTCTTTTTTTCAAGTAGCAGCCAAAGAGATGAACAATTAGTCTGACTTAGGGGGATGTCATAGTGTGGTCAGGAGATTGGTGGAGTCATAGGCTGAGCGGATGGTCAGGGATTTGGGAGTCATGCTGTTAACATCCCATTTGTGCATAATTGGACTGCCATTTCATGCTTGATTGAATGTTTTAAATGTGTGCCTACACGGACATGTTTTACAAGATCATGTAAATATGATAGATACATGATTTATTTAATAGCTAGTAGTTATTTAATTGATTAATTTAATGTTTAAAATGTTATATTTAATAAGTTATTTATTAAGTAGAAACTACAGAGGGACATGGTGAGTATATTTGAATACTTTTGCATTCCCCAGAAAATATTAATGCTACCTTGCAAAACTTTGTGTGCAAATGCACACTCTCTCAGGGGAACGCAAATGTTTTCCAAGCCAATCCAAAAGCAGTGAAATATTGCATATTTTTCCTCCTATCAAATTTTTTTTTACAACACCAGGTCCCTTTAGGGGCTCTGGAAGAAATATTTTTACATTTCATACTACTTGCATTTTTTTCTGCCCCAAAAAGAGTGATTGCTGCTTGTCTGCGCAAAAGTTAAGTATTGTAAAAAGAGGCCCCCAACAAGTATTCTGTTTTCTAGATATGAGTCCGTTTTCCCCCCTACAATTTGCTGTATCATTCATGTTTGTAGCACAAATGTATGGGACGAGTACAAGTTTAGAACAAATCTAATAGTGATATCTGTCTTAGCAAGCACAACAAAATACTGATATGTTGTTCCTCATGTCAAAATTCCTCTTGTAATCTCCTGTTGTTATGAAATCTTAAGATCACAACAGGGTCCTTCACAGGATGTCCTGTAGCCACTTAAGGAAACACCTCTGCCTTCCTCTAACTATTGTTGGGCCCCATTTGGAACCCTAATTTGGTGGACAAGGTGTTGTTGTATAAGGGAACTGAAAACAGGCATGAAAAATAGGCTATTTTTGTTTATTTTCAGTCACTATCACAAAACAAATCCTGAAAAGGTGATCAGGACCGACACAATGTGCTTATTGCTCAGCTACTTTAAAAATTATTAATCAAATATTGTTAATCAAATGACTATATTACATTACACCACCGTAACGTCTACCGTTTAGAAGTTATAGGTCAGTAGGAATTTTTTTTAAAGACATTAATACTTTTATTCAGCAAGAACACATTAAATTGATCAAATGTGACAGTAAAGACGTTTATAATGTTACAAAAGGTTTATATTTCAAATAATAATTCTGTTTAAAAAGAATTGATCAATGTTTCCACAAAAATATTAAGGACAATTGTTTTAAACATGGATAATAATAAGAAAAATGTTTCTTGAGCATGAAAGGCAGCATATTAGAATGATTTTACTGTATTTTTGATCAAATAAATGCACAGCCTTGGTGATCATAAGTTATTATATTATATTTCTGTTGCTACAGTCAATTAAACAATTAGTGTCATCATACAAAACGTTTGATTGTAGAATAACCAATAAAAATCAAAAAGGTTTTATTTAATAATTTTTAATGCATGTTTTGTGACACTTATTGATGGACGATTTTATTTGCCTGATCAGTACAACTCAGTATCCTCCACATAGGACTCACTCAACTGCCACGTCTGTGTGATGATTCTGTCTATTGCAAGCTGATTCATTGCTGTGACTTTACAACAACCCAGTGATTCAACACCTTTACTGTTCCTCCATGAGTCGGTGCCATATGAATATTTTGTGTCTGTGACTCAGTCCGGTATCATTACAACTCCCATTCTACCATGGGCTTCCGTAGTGACTCGCTCTGCCTTTCTGCAGGTGCTTGCCAACCTGGTGATGGAGGAGCTGCTGCCCTCACTGCAGACGGAGCTAATGCCCAAGCTGAAGGGCAAGAAGCCAGAGAGGAAGAGGGTGTGGTTTGCGGTCAGTGAGATCAGCCTTCTCCTCACGTCTATTCTTAGAACTTTGACACGCTATGTGTTGAATGTCACAGTCAGGCAACTTTTTGGCTGGTTCATTACGAATATATAAATCCATTTCTGGCCTCCGAACCATACAAAACAATAAATGTTTTATATCATGATGAAACATAATTCTCTTTCACAGACTGTACCAGTTGGATGAGGTCATTGCTCTATAACAGGTCTTTTAGCCATTAAGCAGCATGTAGACAAAGGCAGCTCTATGTTCATGATGAACTTGGGTTTATGGTGGCCACATTTAGGATGCTATTGTGTGTTTTTTTTAGACAGTGGAAGCGACCTATGAGCTTGTGTATGAACAACTGCGAGAAGGATTAGAGAGTTTGAAAAATGAGTGCAGAGATTCCACCAAACAGCAGGAGCCGCTCATTCGCTCAGACATGGACCAGATCGTCAACTCACAAACATTCCTGGAAACTAAATTGCAAGGTATGGACAGACAATGTGTATACCGTGTATCAGCCCTTTATACAATGTTCAGTTTCCTTCTAGTTTGTGTTTATTTACACTACCATTCAAAATTCAGTAAGTCAGTAAGATATTTAAAAAAAAAAAATACTTTTATTCTGCAAGGAGCCATTAAATTGATCAGAAATTACAGTAAATACATTTATAATGTTGCAAACAATTATATTTCAGTTCTTTTGAACTTTATATGTATTAAATGATCCTGAGAAACATTGATAATAATCAGAAATGTTTCGGAATGCAGAAATATACAGATGGCTATTACTATAAACAGAATTTACAGGTGAATATGTACTATGAATAAAATATAATATACAGATGGCTATTTACAGGTGAATATGTACTATGAATAAAATATAATATACAGATGGCTATTACTATAAACAGAATTTTACAGATAAGAGGTATACAATGATATGTTAGGCTAAAATGAGGAGTATAGCAGTGGATTCAGGTAGTGCAATAAAGTATGGACAGCAGCTATCCGAAAAAAGTGTAAAAGTGCAGTTGAAAGTGATTGCATATTACAGTTAGAAGTACGGTGCAAAATGCATATGTAAACAGTTGGTACTGTAAATAACAGTCGGCAGTGCAAATGAGCATAATCCAATTAAGGTATGGTAGTGCAAGATGCATAAGTAAACAGTTGTAACTGTAATAAACAGTCGGTAGTGCAAATTGACATTCCAGTTGTGCAAATAACAAGTGAAGGCAGATGTGAGGTGGGAGAGGAGAGTTAGCAGTATATGAGAGAAGTGGATCAACGGGGGTTCGAGTTCAATAAAGAGACAAGTCTGGGGAAAAAACTGTTCTTTAGTCTACTGGTCCTGGTCCGGAGGCACCTGAAACGCCTGCCGGAGGGCAGGAGAGAAAACAGTCTGTGGGCTGGGTGAGAGGAGTCCTTAAGGATGCTGCGAGCTCGATGCAGACAGTGTTTCCTCTGGATGTGCTCGATGGCAGGTAGTGGAGTCCCTGTGATGCGCTGGGCAGTTTTCACCACCCGCTACAGTGCCTTGCGCTCCGCAACAGAGCAGCTCCCATACCACACTGCCACACAGTTGGTCAGGATGCTTTCTATTGCGCAGCGATAGAAGTTCACCAGGATAGCCGAGGAGAGCTGATTCTTCCTCAGTGTCCTCAGGATGTCCATTGATGTGGATGGTGTTGTGTGTGCCTCTTGACTCCTTCCTGAAGTCCACGATGAGCTCCTTCGTTTTGGTGGTGTTGAGGAGCAGGTTATTTTCAGTGCACCATGTGGCCAGGTGCTGGATCTCCTCCCTATAGGCAGTCACATCGTTGTTGCTGATGAGACCAATCACCATAGTGTCGTCCGCAAACTTGACAATGGAATTAGATCCATACACAGGCTTGCAGTCGGAGGTGAAGAGGGAGTAGAGAAACGGGCTTAGCACACAGCCCTATGGTACACCGGTGTTAAGTGTGATGGACGTGGAGCAGGTGAGTCCTGATCGAACATTCTGGGGTCTGTCAGTTAGGAAGTCCAAAATCCAGTTACACATTGAGGTGTTGATGCCCAGGTCTCCAAGTTTGGCTATTAACTTGGTTGGAATGACAGTGTTGAATGCTGAGCTGAAGTCAACAAACAGCATACGTGCATAAGTGTTCTTATTGTCCAGGTGAGTGAGCACAAAGTGCAGTGCCATGGAAACTGCATCCTCTGTGCTCCTATTGCTGCGGTAGGCAAACTGGTGTAAGTGCAATGTGGATGGTAGAGAGTCTTTTAGGTGTTCCAGGACCAGCCGCTCAAAGCACTTCATAACGATGGGTTTGAGTGCCACAGGGCAGTAGTCATTAGGGCACCTCGGGCTAGAGTGTTTTGGCACTGGCACAATGGAAGTGCATTTAAAGCATGTTGGTACAGCTGCTTGGGCAAGAGACAGGTTGAAAATGTCTGTAAAAACCCCAGCGAGCTTCTCCGGACATGCCGTGAGAACACGACCTGGGATGTTGTCTGGTCCAGCAGCCTTGTGCGCGCCGATCCGGCTCAGTGCCTTGCAGACATCTGTGGAGGAGAGTGTGATTGGCGGATGGTCAGCTGAGGGTTTGAGCTTGGTGGCAGTTTCTCTGTTGTCTCTTTCAAAGCGAGCATAAAAGTAATTTAGCTCGTTCAGGAAGTTGACATCAGTGGCTGCGGGGGTGGAGTGGGTGGGTTTGTAATCACTGATGGCCTGAATGCGCTGCCACATGCGTCGAGGGTCAGAGTTGGAAAAGTGTCCATCATGTGACACTGAAGACTTGAGTAATGATGCTGAAATTTAAACTTTGCCATCACAGGAATAAATTACATTTAAAATAGATTTGAAATTTTAATTGAAATTTCACAATATTACTGTGATTATTTTGCTGTTTTTTATCAAATAAATGGTGAGCATAACAGACAAAAAACAAAAACTCGCCCACATCTTTTGAACGGAAGTGTATATACAGTATAGAATAATGTAGCATTTAAAAATATATATTTTCCTTCATAAGATTTCTCATAATTATAACAAAAATCAAATTAACCCATTTCAAGTGAGAGCACACCGTAGGTGGAATAATATAGTTTCTTTAATATTTAGTAATGTTAGTGAATAATTTTTTCTTTTTTGCTGTCATGAATAATGTGTTTAAAGCAAAATAATAATTGGTAACTACATTACGAGTTACATTTTCGCTAAAATACTTTGTATCCGCTAATGAGTTAAAGGAACACGCCGACTTTTTGGGACTTTAGCTTATTCCCCGTATCCCCCAGAGTTAGAGAAGTCCATACATACCATTCTCATCTCCGAGCATGCCATAACTCTGTCTGAAGTACCCACCACTAGCCTAGCTTAGCACAAAGACTGAAGGTAGACGGCTCCAGCTAGCCTACTGATCAATAAGTGACAAAATAACGCCAGCATTTTCCTATTTACATGTTGTGATGTATATAGTTACATCGTGTACTAAGTATAGTATAGTTGCTAGCCATATCGGTCTATAAAATCGCAACTTTTCATTTTCCGTTGGTCTTAGTACACGATGGAACTAAACACATACACGTTTACCTCCAGTCTTTGTGCTAAGCTAGGCTAACGGTGGGTGCGTCAGACAGAGTTTTGGCACGCACGGAGATGAGAATGGTATGTATGGACTTCTCTAACTCTGGGGGATACGGGGAATAAGCTAAAGTCCCAAAAAGTCGGCGTGTTCCTTTAAAGAAATAACTGTCATTACATTAAAGATTCAGCCTTTCAATTCAGTCATACAATTTAATAGTTTTGCAATTGCCACGGACCACATAACCATAATAAAATCTTGTTTAATAGCTACCAGTGAATGCGTAAGCATATGGCCACCTTCAACCAGAGTATTGACTTATATTATGTTAACACAATTAGGTTATATGATGCTTACTTTATTAAATATGACCATATTATCTAAATATTTTGATGCATGTAAATGTAGTCAGCGAGACAATCTATCTTCATGTTGTATTGCACACTTTGACTTGCTTTCTTTTTGTGTTAAGCTTTAGTCTCAGAGCCAGCCATGAAATACTGTTCAGAGAGCGTGGCCCCATACCTGACCTCTATCCTGGAGGAGCTGATGGGTCCGGTCAGCGCAGGCTTCCAGGCTGCAAGGTTGCTGTTGGAGGATGAGCTGACCCGAGTCTGCAAGGAATTCCCTCAGGGGGGAGTCACAGAGGAACTTAAGAGCGTAAGAGAGTGCAGAGCATTTAGAAATGTGTGGTAATATGGCTTTCTGGCATTCAAGTTCTTAAAATGAATATTTATCTGCTGATTTCAAAATTTCCTGGCCAAGGCTATTGCTCAACGCTTGAAGCAAATCAGGTCAGTTTTTCCTTTGAGAGGAGAGTGAAGTGTTAGACTGCAGAGCTGGCGTGATTAGATGATTCTGGAAAAACGATCATCTGAAGTTATAAACACACTCAGACTCCCTTGAGTTCTCATGAGTCATGCCTGTCCGTTTGAAGGCTCTGCAGCAGGTGGGTCGTGACCGGATGGAAGACTGTTACCAGCGTGTGAACGTCCTGAAAGAACAGCTCCAGGAACTCCGCCACCGCTTCAAGTTCTCCAACTCGACTCGAGTAGTTCACTGCACCCAGAATCAGATGCAGCAGGTGTGTTTCCTTGCTCTTGCCTGGGGCTTTTAGATGTTTATGTTCATGTAATGAAATAGTTCATCTGACTCAAGTATAATTGCAAAAAAGATTTTTTTAAGACCTCAATAGTGGATATAAACTACTGGAATCATATGTGTCATATAGACTGCTCCACCAAAAATGAAGTCAATGGAGAGCATTGCCTCATCTTGTCATGAACTTTGGTTCCCCCTAGAGGTCAAAGTAATATAAATGAACTGTGGCATGGCTGTTGTTTTGTTCCACTCTTTTTTAGTTGATGGAGAATGCAGTGTTCACTTTTGAGCTCCTGCTTCAGTCTTCCTTAAAGGATAAACCTGACAAACAGGCCTCGGTCATGGAGAAAGCCAAGCTACGTGTCCTCAAGGTTGGCTTTGTCCACATTTACGAAATGTGTACACCATCTTAATAGATTAATTCTACTAAATGTGACAAACTTGTGATTTTGCCTTTAGCAATTTGACTATGACAGCAGCACAGTAAGGAAGAAGATATTCCAGGAGGCTCTGGTTGACATCACCCTGCCAGCCATCAGAAGAAACCTGGCCCCCAACTGCAAAACTGTACGCACTATTCGTCTCTTAACAAGTTTGTAAAATATAAATCCCCCTGAACATTTATTCAATATATCTTGTTGAGTTATTTTATTCTAATCTAACCTAAACAATATACAGCCTGTTCACACCAAGAACGATAATTATAAAGATAACTACGGTATAACAATAACTATGTTAGCGTCCACACTTAGCATGCACTGCACTTTAAATATGCAAGTTCTTTATAATCTGCTGGATTCTGCTTGGCTGTCGTTGTTTTTAACGTTCATCAGCTGGAAAAAATCATTCTGAACTACTTGTATATCTTTATTGTTATCATTATAGTTTATCATTATATTATAATCAACTACACTAACACAGGCTCTGCTCTATGTATTTGATTCACTAAAAAGAACTGACTCTCAGAGTAACTAATTAGAGTTCATTAGACTAATTAGGGTTCATTAGAGTCATTCATTTGGGAATTTATTCAGAATCGACTGTAAGGAAACTGTCAGTTTATTTTAGTACTGTAGTTTTGTTTGAATCGACAGAAGATGGCATAACCATTAAAGGCACAATATGTACGATTTTTGGATTAAAATATCCAAAAACCACTAGAAAAATGTTAAATGTTTTGTTGACTTGTGTACTTACATTATCCCAAATGGTTCCAATAATGTTTAAATCCAGAGAAATAAGCAAATTTAACCAGAACACGGATCGTGTCTGTCCATCGCCTATCAGTGACATCAAACCTGTGTTACTCTCGATTTCCGGTTTTATTTTGTAGAAACCATGGAAACACCAAATACGCTTTAATATATTATGAGTTTTATTAGATGAGCAACTGTTTGGATACATTCATCGAAAGAAAACAAATCATTTTTATATAGCTCAACACAGTTAGTCTCATTGTTTAAATCTGGTTTTCTTGATTTACCACGAGTACCATGTTTTACCATGCCTAATATCGATCTAGCTTACTGCAGTGTCTCATAGAAGCAGCCGAGCGAACGCACATTATCTGAGCGAGTAGCATTATAACATAACTTTCAACACACTCATATGTGTCTAATATGATAAAACAGCGCTACGTTACCCCACATTTGCATGAGCAGAAGAACCAGAAGCGGACGTCTGCGGCATAATAAAAGCTCATCTGCTCTCGAGCCGTGTGTCACGCTTGTCTCTCATTAGCAATCACTCTAGTGAACTTGTCCCGCTTAGGGTTGGGTATTGTTCACATTTTAACCAGTATCGTTACCGGTACCTGAAATTCGGTACCTGTACCCAACGGTACCTTTTTTCGGTACTTTAGGGATGTTTACATAAATAACTGTAAAGAACCTGTAAGTCATTTATAAAAGTGTTATTGATATTATGCCAGAGCTGCCCTAGTCAATGTCTGCGATGTTTGATTACTGTAATATTTACTAGTAAATAGTAGGCTACTAGGTACTTAATTTAATTCATAAAAACAACCATATTATAATTTTTTCTTTTTAATTTAATTTCTATGAAAAAAATTCCCACAAATTATGTGTTATGTATTTTCTGGTAATCAAATGAAGACAAAAGACATTCAGTTAATTTATCTTTTAATTTAATTAAACTTTTTTCGTCAAAGAAAGTGCTGCACAACTGAACTTTATATGGTTAAAATTAAAACATGAAGAAAGATTGTAATTTATTACTTAAGATAATTTATTATTATTACATTAGTGTTAGTTTTATTATTACATTTAGACGTATCTAAATTCTACTGTACAACAGTAATTTATTTGTCAAGTTAGCCAAACTTTTATTTTGACGGTTTGCCGTGAAGACCTTTGAGTTTCTGTGTGTTTATGACATTCTCAAATTAAACAGTAAAATGCTCATGAAGTGACTCAGTGGCTCTGGAGATGACGTTCGTGCATTCATGTCCTCATATGAGAGGCAGAGATGGAAACTTGTGACTGTCACATGCGATTCTGAGTGTGTGTGTGTGTGTGTGTGAGTTAAACCCATAGACAGTAAACCGCGCGTCTATGCATTCATTCGCACGCATGATTCGTATTTAAATGGTCTTTTTGCAGTTTAATATTCACAGACACTTGTCTATATCACAAGATGCGTCCTCAGGTACCAAAATTTGGTACCGATTGATACATACTGTGCCTTTAACGGAACCATGTCTTCTTCTTCTTCTTTTTTTTGTTTTTTAAATGGAACTGATTCTGAATAAGAAACAGTTCTTGGTTCCCAACACTATGATGACCTGGATAACCGAGAATACACGCTGTGATGTGATATGATGTGTTTGTGTCAATGAATGCATTTGGTAATGGTCAGCCTGTACAGAATCATGATTTAGTCGTATATTAGGCTACCGCTCAAATACAGGGTTGATTATTATTTACATTTCGTTTTTTGCTGACTGAATTTTTTTCTCGTTTCGGCAGGAGCTACAGAATTTTGAACAATTCATCTTTGCAGATTACACAAACTTTGTTCAAGTGGAGAATATCTACGAGAACATACTACTCAACCTTTTGAATAATGAAGTTAACAAAGGTAAACTGTTTTAGATGCTTGTTTTGGGTGTCTAGAGACATATGATTTCAGAATACTCACATCTACATATTGGTCCATGTGTTTGCTGTACAGTGGTGAAGGAGGCAGCCATTCTGAGAAAGAACAACCTGTTTGCGGACAGTACTGACCTGCATTGTGTTAGTCAAAGCAGCCTGGCTGACAGCCGCACGCCTCCCCTCTCTGCCCCATCCAGCCCACCCCGAGTGCCGGCCTCTGTGGCTTTCTTTCAACAGGCAGAGCAGAAGACCTCCTCCCTACCAGGAGGAATCGTCAGCGAAGACACCCACCAGGCACATGACACTTCAGTCATTCCTACAGTGAAGATTACAGTGTCTTCTCCAGAATCTGTGGAACCTACATCACCGTTAAATGTTGCTGAAAGCCAGCCAGATGTTCCACCAACATTACCTAATAATTCACCTCCCATTCTAGAGGTCGCAGAGACTGATGTTTCCTCAACCAAACCCGAAACCGTCGTATGTGCAGAGGATTCATCTTCTCCACGAGCAGAGACACCTTCCAAAGTGAAGGACGATGACGTTACAGAGGGAACTTCTGTTAGTTCAGACCGGGCACCTGTTCCTCTCGCTGACGCCTGTGAAACCCTAAATGTGGAGGTAGATGAGGAGAGTAAAGATGCAAGATGCAATGAAGATGCTCCACAGTCTGAAATCAAAGAGGAATGTGTCCATACTGTCCAACCTGATGCTACACTGACGATCAATGCAGAAGTTCTCCCAGATGTATGCGTTGAAGACAATGATGTGGACGCCAGCGTTTCCGATGAGCAAGGTGTGGATAACAAGGTTTGTGAGGCAGCGCCATCTAGTGATGAGAATAGTAATGAAACGCAAGAGAGTCCTGCAGTGGATGCTTCTCCTGCTCTTGACTCTGTTCCTGATGGACCGGTAGGGGGCGCTGTTGCTTTAACATCAGAGCTGGAGAACCATAGCGGCACTGTGAGCACAGATTCACCAGAGGAGACCGCTGACTGTGTGCTGGCTATCAGAAGTCTCATCACGGAGGTCATCGAAGTGGAGGACATAGTGAGACCATGTGATGAAAACCAGCCTTAAAAATGTTTAAATGAAAAGTCACCAACTATCAAGCTCTGCTAACAAAACCAACTACAGTGTTTCCATGTCTTATATATATATATATATATATATATATATATATATATATATATATATATATATATATATATATATATATATATATATATATATATATATATATATATATATATATATATAATGACCCTGGACCACAAAACCAGTCATAAGGGTCAAATTTTGAAATTGTGATTTATACATCGTAATAAATAAGAATAAATAAGCTTTCCATTGATGTATGGTTTGTTAGGATAGGACAATATTTGGCCGAAATACAACTAATTGAAAATATGGAATCTGAGGGTGCAAAGAAATAGAAATATTGAGAAAATCACCTATAAAGTTGTCCAAATTAAGTCCTTAGCAAAGCATATTACTACTACTAATATTTTTTTTTTAATATATTTACGGTAGGAAATATCTTAGAAATATCTTCATGGAACATGATCTTTACTTAATAGCCTAATGATTTTTTGGCATAAAAGAAAAATTGATAATTTTGACCCATACAATGTTTTGTGACTTTATGACTGGTTTTGTGCTCCAGGGTCTCAGTCACACACACACACACACACACACACACACACACACACACACACACACACACACACACACACACACACACACACACACACACACACACACACACACACACACACACACACACACACACACACACACACACACACACACACACACACACACACACACACACACACACACACACACACACACACACACACACACACACACACACACGTTACATCACTTACTATTTTTATATTAATCTAAATATTAACATTCAAGGTCTGACAACAGAAATCTTTTTTAACACTTTAACTTGTATCATATTAACAAAAAACTATGGTTGTTTGTACCTGCAGTTTATTTTAAATAATGCTGAATAATTCAATTAAATGTTGGAACATTTGTATTTGTTTTTTAAAACAATGTGAGGCTCATAAAATTAAATGTCAAAAAATAGAAACTCTACATTTTGAGATGGTACACAAATGTTTTTAGTGGACTAATTTATTAATGCGCTGTGCTGGCTTGTACAGACAACTTTAACTCTTTATATTAAATAACAGGGGATCGTGCTGATCACTAAACAATTGTTTCGCACCATGCTGTAGATTTTCTGAAAATGAGACGCAGTACTTTTGTACATATGATAATCACAGAGAATCTGTTAAATAAATTTCCACAAAACTGAGAACGGTTAACCAGTGCATTGTTTTATTTCTTCACATTAAATTGTCAAACTCACAGGATCATTATAGCAGCAAAGGCCAAGATGTTAGGAGGCACGTCTTGTGTCTGGAAATACAGAGTGGTCCTGAATTCATTGTGATAAATTAAAAACAAAGTATAGTACTCTCTAATTACACATACAAATCAACAGACATGCTACATCTCAATCAGAAACATATGGTAATCAAGTAAAAACAATTAGGCCTACATAAAATTGTTACAGAGGCAGCATTTAGCACCTTACTTAGGGTGTTAGAAGACGAATCCTGGACATGGTTAGGTAGTTAATTCATAAATGTCTCTTAGAGGAATAATGTCTACTTGTATATGCTATCTGACAGACATGGCGTATAGTTTTGTTATACATGACAAGTAGTGCAAGATATTTTTTATAAAGTGAGTGATGCTACATCTTTATGAAGCTGTAAATGCAGATGGTCATCAGATTAATGAGAACTGGCTATATAATAATCCATTTTGCTGATTAAATTCGAGTTAATATGAAGACGAAAACAGATTTAATCCAGTTCAGTGAATATACTTAAAGTGCACTTTCTAAAACCTAAAAACAAAACATAAAATGTATAAATAAATAGACTATTCTGAAGCTAAAATCATTAGTAAGTCGGTTGTTTCAGTGGTGGTATGTGGGGCGTGCAGCATATTAAACTTTACCTGTAAAGATCAAAAAGCCTTGAACCCAAATGATCCCCACCTAACTACAGTGCTTTATAATATCTTTCATAAATAATACTGTTACATAAAGTAATAATAATGCTTAGCAGATTTGTGTACATTCGAAAAATCAATTTATAACTAAACATGAATATAAAATATATCAACATTTTATTTTTATATTTGAAAGTATGTGAACCACTGATTTGCTTAATGAGTCATTTAAAGTTATTATAAAGCATCATCAAGCATTTTACTGGGGTCTCGCTATTAAATCTGCCTTTAAATCCAAGGGTGGGCTCACATTTCGTGGAAGAAACTGGTTGGTTCACAGCGTTTGAGTTTTCAAGGAGATAAAAACCGTCTTGTAGCGAACTGTTACGCAGCGGCTCTATCTGCTGGATCCGTACCCGTGGAAGAACGGCTCATCAGGACGAAAGCCGTAGGCAGTGGCAGGACGTCCGTCGGCTCCATTACTGAGGAAAGAGGTTTGAATCAAGTGAGCGTAAACTCTGATGATCATGTTACCGTTAACATGTTGCCTCTAAGAGTCACTAGATGGCCTTCTTCCATACATATTATCAGGAGAGATGGTACCAGGTGTGTGTAGATCAGTTTGTTAGATTAATGTAGATACTTGTGTCAGTGCTGTGCCAACACTACATGTTAATTCATTAAGCGTGGACGTTAATTTAAGTATAATATAATACTTTATATATTTTACACACACAATTTCTATGAAAATCATTATCTAGCTGGCTTTTAAATTTCAAGAATGACTTTTGATAGTTTGAAGGGTAGAATGAGTTGAAAATTAGCCACAAATCAGTAATTTTGCACTGTATGCAATAGTGGTATAATTTATTGAGCCCTTACATTTCAGCTGTACAAACTATTATTCCTGAAAATGAAAAATATTTTTATATTTTTGGTACAAACAATCTTTAATAAAATGTATATTCTCGCATATATCGGTCTTATTAAAAACTCTTAAATTTGTTTTATCTGTTTTGGTGGTGGTGGGACATTTCATGGAACATTTCATAACCTTATCTACATGTGTTATTGTTATCTTATGAGTTAGCTTTGCTTTTATTCTTATCTTGACAAAACTGTTTACTACTGTACAGCATTTTGGTACAACGCCTGTTGTTTTTAAATGTGCTTTATAAATAAACTTGAACCTTATAACCACCAACAACGATTAATTGTAACAATTACATTAAATGAGAATACAGAACAAAGAGAATATAATAAAAGAATGCACTAACATACAGACCTACAATCACAGAACAAGAATCAACCAGCAAACAAAACTAAGACTTTAAAATTTGTTTTGTATAAAATGAAAACTACAAGCTTTCTGTAAAACATTTACCTGCTATCCAAGATTCATAGTACAGTACGGGATGCATATTGTCCCATGCAAGACTGCCAAATGTCAAGATTTCAATTCAATGAGCTCTGCATGCCAATGTAAGCCAGACCTCCTACTGTATACGAGCCTCCATACTGGTTTAACTGCATACTATTGCCCATTGGCAGCATACAATACAGGCTACGACATATACAGTGTCAAGTTACAAAATGATTTGTTTTTACAAAATATTTAAGTAGAAATATTCCTAAAACTGTGTTACATTGTTTAAGTAAATCTGACGAGATTTACTTTACTAAGATTGAATAAAAACAACAACAGTGATGATTCATTTTTGGGTTTTCTGGGTGAACAGAAGTAAGGGGAGTAAAACAGCAGAGGTGTGACACGTTTCTGTCCTTCTTGCACCTAGACGAGGTTTTTACACTCATTCAGGACGAACAGAGCCGGGAAAGCGCTGCGGTTCTAGAAACAAATTGGCCACTGGCTCTGTCTGCTTCCCTTTAAACCAACAGTTTCAGGCCTACGGCCTTTAAATTATGAGCTGTTTGCTTTGCCCCTCTGTGCCCATATTACATTGTGTTGTTTTTAGCCTCATATGACCTCCAGTAATCAAATACAGCTAGCTCCCCTTAGCACTCCGACTCTCACACACTCTGCTGTCTAAAATATGTATTTTTCCTATTGGCCTGCCAGATCTGTCAGGCTGAATTTGAACCGCGGATAAGAGGGATTCATGCACGGATCGACGCCACCTGTAGGTGCTCTGCGCCTCTGTTTTTGACTCCGCCACCTAAATTTCACCTCCTCACTTGGGCTGCCCTTGAAAGCAAGTTCTTCAGCAAGAAATACAGTGAAAATGTACAGCTGCGAGTTATCAGGGTTAGTTGTGTGCTTCAACTTGGTTGAACGTCATTAATTACAGGAAGATGTTAACGCCCAAAAATGACACTACGAACGAACTTGGATTAGAAAATGAATTTTAATGTGAATTTATTTGACGATTTATCTCAGTCCTGCGACCGACCCGGCCTATGATCCATAGCGAGCACATTCCTGTCCAATTATGAGGCAGCCTGTCACCTCGTCCTGCACGGGGCTTCAAAACAGGGCAATAAAAGCTGAGTGGGGGTTGGATTGACAGCTCATAGGGAGCCAGGTCGGCCCTGACGTTCCGGGGGGAGACGGCCAAAGGTGCCCGTAAAAAAGGCCCTTTTAACCAGACATTGTTTCATTGCTCAGAAAAGTGTGTTTGCACAGGAAACGGGTCTCGGCTCTTTTATAAAAGGACGTTTCTCCTCCTTTTTTCCCCAAGTTGTTCTCCAGCCCGAGCTTTGATCTCGCGTTCCTGTCACGTCTCCAGTTACATGCCCCTACCTTGGCTGTGTCAAATCAACAGCACCCCTTTTTCCCCTTCCTTTGCCTGATTGCGTCTCCACATCCCTGTTTTCTATTTTCCTCATGCCTTCTCGTCCAAGCTCCCCATGGCTTTAGGGACATGCAGCGCCACACTGCTTGAATAAAGGCGGATTTGTCGGTCTGATGTGTGCACACAAAAGACATGCACACTGAACTGGTTTTCCTCTGGGACATCAGAAGACCATCTGCAGACAGTGTGTCCCGCTCATGCTCAGAGTGACCAGTTCTAGCTTGATTCAGCACCTCATCTGTCAACAGGGCTCTGGTGATAATTATATTGTAATATTGCAATGCTCACTGTTCAAAACGGTCATATATTGTGATCTTTTACTGACTTGATTCTCTTTCATCTGCATTAGATTTTGGTACTTTGAACAATGGGCAAAAAAAAAAGTGTGTATTATATATACCTCTACAATTGAGACAATAACCCTCATGTTGTTCCAAACTTGTAAGGCCTTCGGAACACATTATAAAGATAAATATATTTTTGATGAAATCCGAGAGCTCTCTGACCCCTCCACAGATAGCAATTTAATTAACACTTTCAAGGCCCAGAAAGGTAGTAAAAACATCGTTAAAATAGTCCATGTGACTCCAGTGGTTCAATCTTAATTTTATGAAGCAACGAGAATACTTTTTGTGCACTTCTCGTCTGTCCCAGTCTCCTACAGAGTTTACGTTTTTACCACAGTGTAAAGGCCTGTACACACCGGGCCAAATATCGCGCACGCTTATCGCCAGCGTTTTTCGTCACGTTTTCCGCCGCGTCTTGAGTGTTCACACTCAAGCGATTTTCACTGGCGATGCGCCGAGCAAATTCAGTAGATAGCGCTCCCGGTACACAAGGTGGTGCTGCGGCACTTTACGCTTCTGACACTCGCTTGTCACACAAAAGAAGAAGAGAGACAGTATTAGCCATTTACCAAGGGGGTAATCCAGCACCCGTGCTGCGTTCCGCTCCAGTTTTAGACACGCACTTGCAAACTTCCCTAAGCACTTCCCCTCGGGGGAATCCCCGCTGCCATTTTGAAATGCGTTCCACTTCGTGAAGTGGACAAGGGAAGTTTATATGGACAGACCCTTGCTCCCTCGATTTTGACCGAGGGAGTGAGTCTACTTCATATGTACACTTCAGGCAGCTTCATATACCACAATGCAACACGACTGTGACGTCACCGCATATCGCATACCCCACCACAAACAACTCTATGATATTTTTATTATTTTTAAAAACATTTAAAACAACCCAAATACACCTATATACAAATAGAATGCTGCATTAAACAATTTCGTAAAGGAAAAAAATAAATAATAAATCAACTCCATAGTGGATTCGAAGTGATGAAGGGCTTAGGACATTCCAGTTCAGTCCATTGCAAATGTTCCCGCAGTAGTGGGCACTCATGCAACGTCAGCAATGACGCACATATCCGAGTGAATGAGACGGAGGGAAGTTAACGAGTGAAGGGCCTAATAAAAATGAACTGGAACGCAGCAGAGAAAAGCGTACCTTCCATAGGGGCAGCCATTGCTAACCAAGCCATCACCTGCTGTTAGCATCCCATTCATTTTGGCGTTACTTTGACAGCGAATAACGGCGTTTAAAGACTCCATTTGTCCATTGTTTATTTCTAAAGAAACACAACGATGTATAAAAGTATCATTACCTTGTATCTTACACTATCGCCCCGTAGAAGCCATTTTTGTAAAAAAAATAGGTTAACGATTGCGTCATAACCACGCGACTCTGTCGCATAGTAGAGGAATTACCGTATAGACCCGAGGAGAAGCTTGCAGGCAATCTTTTACTGTCTATGATGCAATCGGGCGGACGTGGAGGCATACAGTCCGATAAAGTCAAGGGTTCCATTCACACACTTTTTGCTAACTGGCAAGCAGCATTAGTAGCTCATCTTTTTCTTTGTCTACTTACTACTTCTTCGTCGTATCAATGTGTGCTTGGCAAGACTTTTTTGTGCTTGAGCACCACCAAGTCGTGTTTTACTGTCACTTCAGCAGCTCCAGGCACGTGAACAAAAGCGCTGATCTCAATGGTCGACGAGTTTTTAACGCGCCGCGTGAAAATAAAAAAACGAACCTGACGCGTAAAAAAAAAAAAAAAATGACGCTTTTACGCCTGGCGTTTTGCGCGTCGGTGTGCACACTCACATTGTGCCCTTTGTTTAGTCACAAGGCGTTAAACGTTGGCGATAAACGCGCCCGAAAATCGTCCCGGTGTGAACAGGCCTTAACGTTTCCTAGTTCTACGTCAGAACGCCAGCTCACCATTGGCTGATGCTGTTCACATGAGAACCACGACGCATGCAACGCTAGCTTAATTTGTGTTCCAAAGATAAACGAAGGTCTTATGGGTTTGGAACGACATGAGGGTGAGTAATTAATGACAGCATTTTCATTGTTGGGTGAACTAACCCTTTAAATCAGTCAAAGTATTCTCCCTTTAAATCAGTTAATGTATGTCCAGGGAGATATATAATGAAGATTTCTCCAATGATGTCAAACTGCACTTGAAATGCAACCACTGACTTTAACGCAAATCTGCAATAACTGTAATAATCTAAGCTTTACACTCGTACACTTCCGTTCCAAAGTTTTAGGGTTGGTAAAACTTTACGTGTTTGAAAGAAGTTTCTTATGCACACCAAAGCTGCATTTTAAATACATGTTTCTTTTTTTAAATTCATGTAAATGTATTAACGTGATCAAAGATTACATTTCCAGCATCATTACTCCTTCAGTGTCACATGATCCTTCAGAAATCATTCTAATCTGCTGATTTGGTTCGCAAGAATCATTATTGTTATCAGTGCTGAAAACATTTGTGCTTTCAATTTTGATTCATTGTGTGCATCCTTGCTGAATAGAAGTATATGTGAAAAAAAATGTTACCTCAAACTTGTTTTTCAAACAAAAATGTTTTACTATTGTCATCTAATGATCTTCTCATTAATGTTTATACAAGAAAAAAAATGATATTTTGCAGATAATTATTCTGCCATACAGTATGAAGAATGCAAATGACTATGGTTAAGCAAACCATCTGGATTTCATTTATATATAAATTAAAGAATTAAACTGTCAAATTCATTCGATGTGAATGTAAATTTTCAATACCGCTGTACTATTTTAGTACCACACAACCCTACATGTGAATCAGGATGGACCACACGAGTGAATCAAATACATGTTTCAGGTTGGCACGTGAAGTCAAACCACTCCAACAGGCCCGCGTTCACACACATCGTTTCACAAGCGTCTTAAGTAAAGACTGAGACTCTATTTGATTATTATGGTAACCTCTGTCACTCAGAGCTGCCCACTCAAATTAAACCATTCATCCCAGGACCCTAATGTTGCCCCCCACCCTTTGGTGTATATTTGAAATGTATCACTTTACAAAGAGCCGCCGGAGAACTTGCCCCTCCATCTGGATCCCTGCCTCTATCCTCACCCACATGACAGCGCGGCAGCACTCAGCGCCCCGGCCGTCAGTCCGCAAAGTGCCCAAATCCCCACCCAGCCAAAACAAACAGGCCAACGAGCGAAGCATTCTCCATACAAAGCACACGGCGCATATTAAACACGTCCAGTGAAAGCAATCGTATCAATCAGGGCAAGTTTAGGCTACAAGAGTAAGTATACACTATATCAGAGCTGCATATCAAACACAAGCGGCGGATCCATTTCCTCACCAATCAGCTCTTTGGCAGCCTGAGATAGTCAGTGTGAGTGCTGCAGTGGATGGAGATGTGAAATGTTATTTCATCTGTACGCATGTGTGTGTGTGTTTGCGGAGGAATGTGGACAATATATTTGGCTGCATGGGACTTAAAAGGCATGTTTATTTTTGGGCCATAGAGTGCCACTGACAGAGAGAAAGACAGACAACGTCAGACAAGGTAATATTACTCGGCGCTCTGTTAAACAGCTGTACTCATATTCTTCAAATGATTAAAACAGATCTGATCTGAACTGGTGTACTCAAAGGGATCAACAATAACAATGGCCTGATGGTCTGTGACCAGTGTGAGAAAGGGACCTTCACTTGCCCTGTTTTCACTTCATTACATGTACATGTCTTTATGCCCAGCAAACTATATCCAAAATATTTGGATTTTTGTGATGTATTAAAGATTGTTGGTGAGTTAAATAGATCACTGAGGTAATATTATCTGTACTGAAGATTGCTAACATGAAAGATATTCAAAAATATGGCAAGATATGATCCTTTGAAGGCTAGGTTTAGAACGACATGAGGGTGAGTATATGATCCTTTATGTAAATGAGCACTGTTATGATTGGCTAACGTTCATCATTAAGCTTTAATATGTAACCTATATGTTAATGTGCTAATGGTTGTGACATCATTCATTTGATTTCAGTAGTTATTTCAAAGGAGAGTGATATGTTTCCGTGATATAAACCAGTTTTTTTTTCGGTCAAAAACTGAAATCATTAATTATTACATTTTACATTTATTAATTTAGCAGATGCTTTTATCCAAAGCGACTTACAACTGAGGAATACAGGAAGCGTCACGAAGAGGCGAATAATCACATTAAGTGCCTTGAGATACTAAGTTTTGGACATTGCTTAGAGTAGCATAAGCTAGAATAGGGAGGGAATAGAGGAAAATGGAAGGGATTTTTTTTTTGAGATGAGGTTATTAGAACTGTCAATTCAACGTGTTCATTTTGTGAGACTGATTATAAAAAAAGGACAACAAAATTAACTGAAGTACTCCAAACTACTTACTCAACAAGGCATCAGAGAATGTGTCACTCATTGGCATTTCTTTGCAAATGTGTTTTCATAATTCTTTTGATTATTTGGTATATCATGTATATCATTTTTTCTTTCACATTAAATTGATACATTAAGTGAACTGCATTACAATACATTACATTAATTGTCAGTCCTACATTTTTAAATTGATTTCCAGTCCCAGAGAAGTTTTTTTTTTTTTTTTCCATTTCTGTCACAGATGAAGTTCCATTGTTGCCTTTGGCTTGCTCAGTTGGGGACACTTAATATTCAGTAATATTATTGATTTGACTGCAAACTTAAACTTAGACCTTAGTCAGTTTAGACGCCATATTGAATGTAATGGTCCTAGATCATGTCATTTTCATAACTTATACATAACATAAATTTTTTTTAACTGTACTGAATACTGAACATTCTTATTTTTTCAGAAATACATTTCATCAGCTGAGTTAAACAACAGTACAATCCTTTGAATGCACTATTTGATCCCTCACAGCAGTGGCGTAACTTTGTTTTAAAAAGTGGGTGGGACAGGAGTGGGGGGTGGGGAGTGTAACAATAACAATTGCAGAAAAAATAACATTACAATGCCCAGAAACAATTTCAATAGTACATTGAGTTTAATTTATCGACATAGAAGTCATGTTTAATGTTACATCTACTAATAATACATTATATTGTTAGTCCCGAGATTTTTCATGTTAGTGAATAAATACATAGATTCGCATAGAACACTTGTGTTTAATTGTCTGGTGGTAGAACTTTTTTAAGCGTGTCGGAGAGGTTCTGGATTCTATCCACCCTCGTAAACCAAAGATGTTCATCAGAGATTGTATGCCAAGAACATGGACACGTTTGTGTGCATTTTGTTTTGTGATTTCACCGAAACAACTAGAGTCTCCGCAACAGCATTGAGAGGTCGATTGAAGCGTTCGTCTGTGTGAAGTGCACGAGCGCCAAGAGCCTGCACTGTTGCCTCCGCCACTGATAACAGACTACTAAATTTAAACTAAAAATTTAAACTCAACTAAATTTAAAAAACAACACATTCCAGCGCCAGATCGCCTCATATTTAACAAATAAAAAATGAATGCACTGCTAGACAATTAGAGATGTTTTATTTGTATTAGGTACATCCAATATCGGCCTTGGCAAAAAGTGGTAGGGACATGTCCCACCCGCAAATTACGCCTATGCCTCACAGCCTTGATTTCTTCACTGCCAAAAATGAAATTTGGCCAGACTAAGGTCTACTGAGCTGGATGGACACCACTGTTTTTAGCAGAGCTGCTTTATAGCCGATTCGACTTTCATAATTCAATGTTTCCTAATTGACAGAGAGTTATTGAACTGAACGAAATCAACACTGAACTGACAAAGTAAATAGTGACAATATTGTCTCCTGTAGAGCTACTTATAGCTAAATTGAAATAATTTCGTAATTGATTAACTTTACACAGTAATTAAACTGAACTGAATCAACACTGAACACTGAAGTGACACTATTGTCAATGTAGAGAAGCTTTACAGCAGATTTGATCTCTGTTTGCATCATTGATTCTGTTATTTTCCTGTTTATAGTTACTTTGAAACAATGTGTATTGTATAAAGTGCTATAGAAATAAAGGTGACTTGACTATTATTTGAGGAAATACATTAAAAAAATGATTTTACATATGTATTTAATGTGAGAGAAGCTGATGAGGGTAACAGCTGCTCACTCACCAGGCGTTGAAGTCTCCATTCTGAGAGTGGAACTGGCTGTAGAAGTCTGGACTGAGGCCGGGCTCAGGGGGCATCATACCGTCTGTACACACACACAGAGTATATAGAGCAAACAAACGTATGAGACAGCGACCCAGCAGAGCCACTTCCACCCAGCAGCTCTCCTCATTTATCTTCCTGACAACCTCTCACTACGACAAGCCTTTGATGGCACCAACTCGACGGACAATCAAGCCAAAATACAGCATCATTACCCTTGTGGAAAATCTGATTTAAATGTAAGGGTTTTAACTTTCCATGTCTGTCAATTTGTGGCACAGGATGTCAATCAAGAAAACATAGAGTGTATTTTGGTGTGTATGTGTGGTTTCTAACCAGTGCTGTAGAAGAGATCAGGCTGCTCTAGGGCGTCCGTGTCGTCTCCATACAGGTATGGCTCGGCTTCCTCCATCTGTCTGCTTTCCACCATCTCCAGCCACTGCGAGTTATGCCAGCGAAACTTCTCACTTTGGATCTTCTTCCCCCACTCTTCATCATACTCCTTTGCAGAACACACACAAACACGTATATTTATTTGCCTGAGATGTTTTACTCCCATCAAACCTAAATTATACCACACAGCTGTGCAAATTCATGTTTTTAAGTTGTCAAAACAAGACTGGCACTCTGTATTTCAGCGCCAGTTCTGCTTCAATTCCCCACAAGAGATTTCCAGTGAATATCAGAGCGAGAGGGTCCCATACACTGTCATGCCTGGCAATCTACCATTTACCGTTGCACAGACTTCTAACACCGTCCGGACCCTCCACAGAAGATATATTTCATCCCACAATGAGGGCTTCTGTCTGAGCATGGTTTTCCCTATAGGCTGTGGCCGCTGATGGAGCCACAGAGAAACAGACTCTGGTCTAATCCAGTGAGGTCAGTGATTAAAGGTGCAGAGCCCACAGACTGGGTGGAGTGCCACACACAACACACACCGCCCACAGCCGTACGCTTTCTGCCCAGCCTGCACTTTTGGTGAGATGGGGAATCAGTTGATTTTGTGTTATTGGATTCTTTTGCCAACGCATGTCAAGTGTGTCACTCTGTCTACCTCCATCTTAAAGGGTTAGTTCACCCAAAAATGAAAATTCTGTCATTAATTACTTACCCTCATGTCGTTCGACACCCGTAAGACAAAGGAAGATATTTTAGTTGAAATCCGATCGCTCAGAAAGGCCTCCATTGGCACAATGCACGGTACACTCTCAAGACCCATAAAAGGTACTAAAGACGTCGTTACAAAGTGCATCTCGCTACAGTGGTTCTACAATAACTTTATAAAGTGACAAGAATCGTTTTTGTACGCAAAAAAAAACTAAATAACGACTTATATAGTGATGACCGATTTCAAAATAATGCATCATGAAGCTTCAAAGCGTTATGAATCAGCGAGTCGAATCATGATTCGGATCGCGTGCCAAACTGCTGAAATCACGTGACTTTGGCGATTCAAACCGCTGAAACGACTCACTGATTCATAACGCTTCGAAGCTTCATGATACCTTGTTTTGAAATTGGTCATCATGATATAAGTCGTTATTTAGTTTTTTTTTGCGTCTTTAGTACCTTTTATGGGTCTTGAGAGTGTAAAGTGCATTGTGCCAATGGAGGCCTTTCTGAGCGATCGGATTTCAACTAAAATATCTTCATTTGTGTTCCGAAGATGAACGGAGGTCTGACGGGTGTCGAACGACATGAGGGTAAGTAATTAATGACAGAATTTTCATTTTTGGGTGAACTAACCCTTTAATGCACCTCTTCCAATGTAACAGTGCTGACCTAGTGCTTTTCTGAGAGAAGTGTGACTATACAATCAGTTATTTAAGTATATAACAAACACAATTTAATCAGTTCACATATACACTACATTCAAAAGTTCAGGTGTCAGTAATATTTTGTAATGTTTATGTTTTTGGAAGTATATTACGCTCACCAGAGCTGAATTTATTTGATGAAAAATACAGTAAATATTTCTACAATTACGAAATAATATGAATATTATTACTTATAATGTAATGTAATTTATTCACATGTATTTTCAGCATTTATAGTCTTCAGTGTTACACAATCCTTCAAAAATAATTTGAATATGCTGTGCTCAAGAATCATTTCATATTATTATCGTTATTGTTGTAAAAAGTTGTGCTGCCTAATATTTTTGATAAATAGAACAGTATTTATTTGAAATAGAAACCTTGCACATTTCTCGTCTTATTTAAGAATAATACATTATTCCAAATAAATGACATGTCTAATTTCATAATCTTTCATCAAAACTTCCACTGTGATTTGGCTTTTCGGCTAATGTCAACATGCCATATTTTCAACCTGTCTTCCAAACACAAGACCATTTTCCAATCGAGTCCTGATAGATAAAAAAAATCCCACCTTTTTAGTTTAATATCTTGCTTCACATCAACGTATGGAAGTAAAATGGGTAGCAAACGCAGTTTTATGCTAACCTTAACCCCAACTCCACGGGGACTGAACCCAACATAAGTTCATGAAGGCATTCTCATGAATGTCCTAAATATCCTCTATTCTGTGAAGAAAGCATATTTTTTCATATCTACTCCTATCAGCATCTATTTTCACTACAGGTGTAAACAATATAAATGCACTTCTTGAGGTCAAGGGATAGTTCACAGAATTAAAGGTGCAGTGTGTGAATTTTAGCAGCATCTAGCGGTGAGGTTGTGAATTGCAATCACTCGCTGCTCGCCCCTCCCTTTCGAAGCACATAGAGGAGCTACGGGGACCAACACAGGACAAAAATGACGTCGTCGAAGAGAGCAGAGAGTGACTAGCGCTCTGTAGAGAAGTTTGTCCGTTTAGGGCTACTGTAGTAACATGATGGCGCAAAATGGCGATTTCACTGTAATGTACATAGAAATGGCTCATTCTAAGGTAATAAAAACATAACGGTTCATTATGTAAGGTCTTTATACACCACTGAAAACGTAGTTATGCATGTTAAATTGCATTTCTGTCAATAGATCCTCATAAATACTACACACTGCCTCTTTTTTCATGATTTTTCTAATGTATGATTTTATGATTGTTTTTATATTTTACATTGTGTGATGGTTTGGTACTATATTGCTGTTTATTGTTTGTGGACCATGGGTCCAAGACAAATTCCCCTTTGGGGACAATAAAGTTCATTGAACTTTTCAACTTGAAAAATTTAAGTCATACAGTTTTGGAGTTACAGGGTGAGTAAATTATGACAAATATTTCATTTTTGGGTAAACTATCCGTTGATAAATCTAGTATCAAATGCTTTTTTTGTAACTATACTAAACTGAAGACAATGAATGAATTTGTTACTCTCTCACAGGGCAGTGGGAAACACGTCTAGCATCGTTTGCACAGAGCTCACCCCATAAAGAAAGATTATAAAGTTAAACCATGTCTGCTGAGACAAAGTATTAGATGTACTAATACTAACTCATGCTGAGGTTGGGATTTTTTTCAGCATTAGCTCTGTACGGTGAGGCAACAGAGGGGTGGAGGGTGCAGGAGGAGGGCTGCTGGAGCTCAGAGCTCAAGGCCAGCTCTCTGTCCCAGGGTCTAAAGGCCCACAGAGGCGCCCTGCCGCCGCCTGCTCCGCTGAATGAAAATATGGATTAATCAGCCAAGGCCCCCTGTGGCAGAACCTGAGTAAATAAGCCCTGTTTCTCTTTTCTTTGCTGTGTCCATTCATCATGTGGACAGCAGCGCAGAACTGCGCGGGAGCCCGGGGCAAGGAGCCTGATGCAAAGCCCAGAGGGCCAGTGAGAATACACACACGCACAAACCTGCACCCACTATTTTAATGAGTTAGTTTACCCAAAAATGAACAGTCTGTCATCATTTACCCACCCTCCAGTAAACTTGTATGACTTTCTTTCTTCTGCGGAACATAAAAGAAGATATTTTGAGAAAATGTCTGTTTTTCTTTGTTAATGACCAAAAATGTTTGTTTATTAACATTCTTCAAAATATCTTGTGTTCCACAGAAGAAAGAAAGTTTTGGAACGACATAAGGGTGAAATAATGATTCCTTTATGTCTGTTCTAGATTGATTTCCAGAAAAAAATATTCATTGATGCATCTAGATTTCTCAAAAAAAGTAACAAAAAAAAAACATGTAGATCCAATCCTGCTTGTGGATGACCACCTTCCTGCAGACTTCAGTTCCAAGGAAAACCTACCACGAACCTACCCCCTAAGTTCATGTTGAGCCGCATTAACTGCAAAACAAGCTGCTCTGAAAACACAGAATCATGAGCTGCAGTATTTGTATTTGCAACACAACATATTGCAGATTGTTTAGTAATTGTTTAAGTCCATTTTATGATTCACATATTCTTCTCTGGTCAGAAAATACGGAAATCAGATGTGTTGGGGCAGGTTGGAGTTCAATTCAACAGGATTTTGGCCCTCCAGGAGCAAGATTGTATTTAGACACATTGAGATTCATTTTGAAATCGGACCACGACTCTATGAATCAAAATTGAGTAGATGTTAGTTAACAATGCAATTATAAAAACTTTAAAAAAAGACTGTCAAACTGGCTACCATGATATTTTTCCACTTTTAAAGTCTTTTTATCACTTCATCTTGTCAATAAGAGATGATTAAAATATCAACTATGCTACCATGAAGTAAACAAATGATACTTATAAGTAGAAATATCTTAATGAGCTTAAGGGCCAGATTTACTAACAACTCTCTTTTGGCGTTAAAAAACTACTGTCAGGATTTAATAAAGACACGCAGTGGAAAAATTAGCGCTGAAAACTTTTTGCGGTTGACCTTATTGCATATGCATTTGTAGGAGTTTCCCTTTCAGATGCAAAATTCATGGGAGGAGAGTATTTAAATGAATCATGCAATGTGATTTACTAAGGTTTGCGCTCGTCAATTTACTTGTGTTTGCGCCATTTTTTAACCCCTAAAAAAAGCACGTCTTAAAGCTACACTTTTTTAGTTCACAACTCCTTGTGTAACTTTTTTAGTTTATTCTTAGCTAAAAACACTTTGTTCTTTCAAAAATATATGTGCTCATTAATGTATATTTACTTCTTTCAAGTAATAAAGTATTCTCGTAAGTTTATAATATGCCATTGAAAATACATACGGGTAAGGGGTTCGAATGCGGGTCGCCATGTTGCTCCTCCATCTTGAAAGTACATTAGCCAAAGAGGGACAAATACCCGTAAATTCAAGCTTCGCCTTTCGTGTTTTAACACTCGATGGCACCGTGTCGAATGTGGACGAGGTCGAACTGGAAGCCATGTTAATCTTGGACTAAATCGGCCACCGTAGGAGTTAAAACGAAATCGGAATTGAGAGGAATTAAAAACTAAAATTCACTTGATGGTCATATACATTTTTACCACTAGATGGGGGAAAATATCACACAGTGTAGCTTTAAAACAAATGCTAACTGGTAGATTGCGTTAGTCATTATGGAAATGATCTGGCTGCGTCTGCGTTCTTTAATTTGCGTGTCGTCAGTAGATCACGCGCAGAACTTTCCACTACCATCTGTGCTTTTTTTTAAATTGCGCTCTCACGCTAATTTGCCCTCTTTAGTAAATCATGCCCTAAGTCTTTTACTGTCGAATTAATATATAAAATTGACACAACCTGAATTTGAATATTTCAATTCTCAAAGAATATTTCAATTCACAAAAATCACCTCTATAACCTGGAAACAAAGTGTTTTATAGAATGGCAGATGAAAGAGTAAATCTGCATACTCGATACCAACGTCAGCCTCAGCTCAAACATCTCAGTCTGCTGAGCCAGAGCTATACATCTGCACTTTCTCTGTCACCACGGATACAAACCAGATCCCACACGCAGGCTTTCATGTGGCCGAGGCTTAACGAGCAGGCTAATAAAGTGAATGAAACACTTCCCCAAACAAACCTGGCTCTCAGAGTTCACCACCAATTACTGCTATCTTATGTCAGTGAGTGAGCATTTACTGCAGAGATTTTATCAGCATTGTAAACACACATGGTCAGCATTGAACAAAAACACACACAGAGGTCTCGGATTCATTTTTGAGTGCAACCCCAGGTGTAGTGGGGTTGTTTTAGAATACTTACAGCAATAATGTCCAGAGTGTTGTCACACACCTGTCGGATCTCCACATTTTTGTCATGCATAAGGTCGATGAGGTAAGCTGGGGCCTCTTGGAGATACGGTTAAGGAGTTCACAATTCACTGACAATTAAAGCCTAATAAGGCTTGAGATAGTTCAATCTCAGTTACCATAATTACAAATCTTCCATCAGTAAAAAACATTCACGTCTTCCTCAAAGTGTAAATTGCTGAAATTTTGTTATGTTATGTATATATATAGCCAGTGATACCTAGTTCACCTTCCGCATTCTTAAATATTAAGTAAGAGCATTGAAGGGTATTAATAGTATTTTAGTATTATTAATATTATGAATAGATCATATATTTAGTTTTATTAATGTAGTGTAATATTTTGTTACTAAAAAGCCACACATTTTGACCATCCTTGCCATTGAAACTTGTATGTATGAGGTATGAGGGTGTGAAAAGCTCAACAGCTCACTGTAAAATTTGCCATCTTATAATTACAATAGTTTAGACAAAAATCTGGCAAAAAAGTCTACATTTTGTGGTCTTGGTCTATAGACTTATTAAAAAACCCCACATAAAAATAGCCTTGGTCTGAGTTTGAGTCCCATTGGTCTGGGTCTTATGTGGTCTGTTCTTGGCCTGGATGTAGGCATCTGTAAAATGTTTTGTCAGGAAACCCAAAAAATGTGCTTCATGTTATAACATAAAAAAATATTATTTAATGGAACACGTATTTTTGGAAAAAAAGGGCTAATTTTTTAACTCCCCTAGAGTTAAAAAGTTGAGTTTTACTGTTTTTCGAATCCATTCAGCTGATCTCTGGGTCTGGCGGTAGAACTTTTAGCATAGCTTAGCATAGATCATTGAATCTGATTAGACCATTAGCAAAAAAAATGACCAAAGAGTTTCGATATTTTTCCTATTTAAAACTAGACTCTTCTGTAGTTACATTGTGTACTAAGACCTGAAAATAGGCTAAGTTTCGTCAACATAACCAACGTGACAACCTGCTTGCACATAGAGTGTGCTGGGGACTATTTTCAGGCGCTGCGTAATATCATTGCGCCTGCTGCACTCATGGTACGGCAGCAAAGTTCCTTGATTATTAAGCAGGAATGAGAGTATAGTTCCTAGCCATATCGGCCCAGAAAATCGCAACTTTTCATTTTCCGTCGGTCTTAGTACACAATGTAACTACAGAAGAGTCAAGTTTTAAATAGGAAAAATAATGTCTGAATCAACGGACTACTTTTGGCTAAAGAAAGCCATTTTTACGGTTTAGATCCAGTAGAAATAGATCTGTAGGGTAATCTTGCCACTTTTTACAGTGCAAACAAATCAGATTTTTTGACATTCTCCTTCTGTCTAGATGCAAAAATAAGCATGCATTCTTACTGTACATGAAGCTGCAGTATTAAAGACCCAACAGTATCAATGAATCAGTGAACACAGGCCAAAAAGCTGTCAAAGATCTTTTACAAAACATCTGTTCAGAATAACACACACTGAAAATCAATTTATTGTAACAAGGATACGAGTGTCCTTAATAATGACATCTCTGGTGGCCTGGTGGAAGACCATCTGGTAGAAGACGTAGATGATCTGACACACAAATTCATCGTCTTCCTGTTGGGCTGGAAACGGCAACACAAGCAAATCAAGAACATTACTTTGACCTCACTAAATAAAGCATTTGAAGAAGGCACAATCATTTCCTTATCACGAGAATATCTGCACCTCAGCATTAAGCTGAAATGCAATACGGGAAAACGAACAAACACGCACGCTCTAGAGCAGCTGCGCAGGCATTTCCTATCCAATGGTGCCTGTTCATCTGAGCTGATGTTCAAAACCTCCTCCAGTGGATCATGTTTATGGATGAAGGCTCTCGTGAGAAGCCGCCATTTGGTGAGAGTATCAACTTTTCCTCTGAAACGGTACAGAAAGCTCCTATGGAGAACTGCGCGGTTGTAACTGCCCCCTCCTAACTTTAATAAAAGACTTTATTTCAATTTTGATCTGGCTCAGAATGAACTCGTCCCCTGGGACGGAAATTCCTCTAGAAGAATGATAGCAAAGAGGCTTTAGCTGCTCCATGGGACCAGATACTGAATACCGCTACAACAAGGAGCTGTACAAGCTTTGCACAAGCTACAAATAACATCGCAGAGAACATGTCAGCGCCTCTTCAGATGAGAAAGAGCCAGTGAACGAGTATACGAACACAAGTGCTGAAATGATATGTGTAAATAAAACAATACCCAAGCATCTGTCAATGCAGCGCTGCCACATAATGCTTATCACGAGGGAAACAAATGTCAGATTTGTTATTGCTTTGTTGTGATCAAAGTTATAAAATATTATATGGCATGTAGTGCAAAAACATTTCAGATGTTGAATGTCATGTAATTGAGACCATTGTGTCAGGAGTGGGATAACAAAAAGGGGCTAATTCAAGAAGTTTATTTTCTTTTTCTCTTTGAGAGGAGCTGTATATGTTTGTACGGTCCCTATCTTAGTCCTCCACCTCCTTGCCCCCTTAAATATTTATTATTTTCATGGCAAGGAAAAGCCCTGCCATCAGGATTTATTGAAATGAGGGCTCACACTGAGCAGAACCAGCAAATCTGATGCATACCATGAACCTGGTGCTTTCCTGTTCCTGAAAACACTGTCACTTCCCAGCACGCAACGCATAAAGCGAGAACCAGCCCTCAGCGTCCCTAGCAGCCATGGGCTGTTTATTTATTCTAATTTATTCTAATTTAATATTAGTTTAGTCTAAATCAACTCTTCAAAACTCATTCCATCAGATCACATTAGGGAAGACAAAGCAGGCCAAATTGAAATCTGGTACTTGAGTGCACATGCAAAGCAGGGGGGCAGCAGTCGCGATTCAGCCAAACAAAAGTAGAAATCAAAACAGCACTGATCTTTTCCTCTGGAATTTATTTTTATGGCTAGCGATAATGAAAAAGATTTTTTTGTCGAGAGGGTTTGGAGATCCGTTTGTTTCTTCAAGCACTCATGCTAATAAATGTGCGTAAATGTTGGCAGCGCTCTTACCATTTAGCAGCTCAATAAGAGCAGGAATGATGCCGGACTTTGCCAGCATCACGGCACAGGAGTCGTCCATTGACACCGTACCGATCATGATCACCACCTCCAGGATCAGGTCATCCTCGGCTGAACCTGAAACACAGAGGTCAAAGATCAAAATGTGGTATAGTATGATGAAAAAAATGGTATGTCATTGCAACCTAGGCCAAAATGTGTAATATATGCACATATAGTAATAAATACTAATACTATATAGACCTTCCATGTCAACTGTGACAAATAAATGAGTGATGTCAATTTAAATCTCCCTCATGATTGGACTGTCAAAAGTTAGCCCATTTTACTTGGGGTGTAACAATATATTGCAGTACAACAATGCAACAATATGTATCGTGAATAATGACAATATGTACTGTGTATAAATGAAAAATTTAAGTTTACAGACTTTTAGCATCAGTACTTCATTATATGTAATGATGAATATAATGTATAATAATGCAATGGGGGAATATTTGTGGGTCCTGATAATGCCAGATGTCTTATGTTGTCAGTAAAAATACTTTATTTTAAATGTATCTAGTCAGTGACAGAGTGCAAGCATATTCGTAATAATTCTGTATTTTCAGCTTCAGAATTGTGAATTTTGTTCTGGCGTCAGCATTGTCCTGTGCATTGGGTTACCAGCACCAAGTCCAAAGCTATTAATTTCCAACCCCAGTGTAATACCAAATTTAGCATTTTAATCAACAGTACAATTTTTGTTAACCTTTTACCATATGTCTTGGAGTATCGCAATAATATTGTGAGTTCAGTATAGAGATATGTATCGAATCGTGACATGAGGGTATCGTTACACCCCTAATTTTTACACAAAATGTAATTGTATCAAATGTATCACTTGTATAATAAACAGACGTGAGAGAGAATGTGATGTAGCACATAATGTACCATACTGCAAATAAAAATGTTAGGGTTGTGATATGTTGCATATAATTAGCAAAATGCTCCTCTCTAAAGGTAATTTTTCTAGCTGACTAACAAGTTTATGGACACTGGATATGGTTTTTCTGAGGTAAATTGACGTTTTATTGTTTACAAACTGTTTTACTGATGCCTTTCCACGGTTGAAACACTGATTGTGTGATTCCATATGACATGATACAGATCTCGGTAAGTTGTACTATATCTTTACTTTTAACACACTTTCAGATGCTCATTCATGTTTATTTTGCATTGTAACTGGCATTAAGGCGGAAGAGAAGGTCAGTTCACGTCCGCTCCACGCTGCCGCTTCTCTTGAGCTGAGCTGCACCAGATCGATCTCACGCCACAGCTTCAAAATGGTATTTAGGTTTTTGAATTTCATAATAAAATGGATGTCATTTGAAATCTGAGACTTTGTCATATCAATAGTAACAAGGCAAAAAAGATAATTTCGATTTAATGGATGGGAGGCGCGCTACAATGTTCTGTTCATTCATCTGAAAACAGGATGACTAATCGATTCTCGGGATTTAATAGAGAAATCAATATGTTTTACCCAGCCCTACTATTTATACTTCTAAAAAAGACCACAGGACCTTTTAAATGAGCAGACAAAGGCAAAAGGTGATTTATCTGCACAGAATTATGAAAAACTTGTTACATGATCTACAACACCTTGATAACTAAAAAAGGGACAAGGTCATGTCATGTGTCATCTACTCATATACAGTGTAGTACACCTCCACAAACAGGAACATGTTAGCTTTACCGGGTTTGAGGTGGTCTTTGAGGTAGGGAACCAGGTTGTACTCTTTCAGCAGGAGCTCCCAGTCCAGGTCAGGTATGGTGAGGTTTGCCATTGTACCCAAGCACTCGATAACAAACTCTTCATCGCCCTTCAGCTTGATCTGAGCTGCCAGATCACCCACATAGTCCTGGAGAGTAAATGACAGCAAATATCTCTAGGTGTTTCTACCAAGACATCATTTGGCAGAGAAATTCAATTTTGCTTAGTGAAATTACAAATGAAAAATATTAGGACTTTTTTAAAAACGTTGAATCATTATCATGATGTGTATACATATATATATATATATTTTTTAAAGCGATTGACTGCTATAAAGGTCATTTTAATAACATGACAATGCTAAATGATGCTTTGATGTAGTCAGTAAGTTTATAATGTGTAACTTAATGTATATAAAATATTGTATTCACAATGAAGAGCTGTTTCAAGGGTCCATCGTGTTGTGAGATGTTCCGGATCATTTTCATCAGCAGCGGGTCCTTTAGTTTGAGCGCTCTTTTCATCAGCATCTTCAATCCATTACCTGCAGAGCAAATACTCAATTAATCAGTTTCAGCCAGAGATTAATCATAAGTTTAAACAGACTTCATGTATTATTTATTACAGAAGAGCAACAGTCGTCACTGATGTGTGACAGTATGCTATATGACATGTAAACACAGATGCTTGTGACAGTGTAGTTCAGTGCTGCATGTCATTCCAGGAGAAATGAGATACAGGCTCTTACCCTCACAGATAATCTGAGCATTAGTCTTGTTAGCAGCCAAGTTGATGCAGAAGGAAATGAGCTCGGTGTCGATTCTCTCTTCACCATGTTCAAAGAGCATCTGCATGAGCTGCTCACACACAACACAAGATATCATTCCAAATGTCAAAATTATTAAACACACGGTATCAACATACATGTATCATACTTTAAAATATTAAATCACCACACTATAAAGGTATAGCAGGGCTTGACATTAAACTTTTGGTTGGGACAACAGAAACATTTCTGAAACTTTGAGGTTGCCAAACTGTCTTTACACGGCTGCAAAAAGTGCAACGAAAATGTGCATTGACAGCCTTTTTTTTTACAGAGGTGGAAAATGTACTTAAACAAAAATTGCAGGAAACAGTGTATCACATGCTTGAAGGTACACACTGGTTAACATGATAGCATGTTTTGAACGACTCTGATCCTTTTAGGCAGGTTTAGTCCATTCAGTTTGCTTATAACACACACCGTGATTTAGGTCCAGCTAGTGTGATTCCAAGTGTAAAGTAGTGAAGAATTAAAACATAAATATTTTATTGATTATATTTATATTAGTATTCAGTATAATTCTGATGATAATGATTAACATCATTATATATTTATATTTCAAAAATACAACTTCCAGTAAAAATTATTATTTTATTAATAGTACTAGCAAAATTATTTATTCAAAATTATATTTTAATTGTAATTAAAAAATAAATTCAATAATAATAATAATAATAATAATAATTGAATACAATTTAAATCCATATTATAACTACAACAACAACAATATTTAAACCAATGTTATTATTATTATTGTCGTTGTTGCTGCTGCTATTTTTGTTGTAAACAGAACTATTTCTTTACTGCTATAAGAATAATCACATGGGAACATTAATCTAGACTGACCTGAAAAAAAAAGTACCTGAAAAAGCTTAATGTGACGTCTGAAATAGTATGTCACAATGAGGCGCATTTGTGATTTCCAAACCTCCTCGTAGTGTGATATCACAATAGACCTAGTGAAGCACAATTTAAAACTGAAGAGGATCGCATGTGGAGTATCGTGCAACAACCAGAGGGAAAAGAAAAGAAAATAAATAAATGTTTTTGACAGGAAGAAGTATTAGTGTTGTCAGTGTTGGCGAAGGGAATGTTATTTGTGTTTTTATTCATGAGCCAGAGAGAGTTGAGGCAATATCCCACAGTCCACTACAATCTGGTCAACACTGCAGCTGATAATGGCCCAATAAGAGGGACATTGTAGGCCAAACTTAAAGAGATAATTGGTCAGCGGCCAATGAACTGAGCATGTGTGGGTGAAGAGAAGAATGAGGAAATGAACAGAAGAAGAAAGATGAGCTCCACAGGCCGCAATGGGCACAGCCTTGGTGTGGGCCGGTTGGATGTTAAACAGGAAGGCACAAACAGACCAATGCAGGCCTGTGAAGAGGCAGCGGTGAGCAATCAGGCCTCTCCCATACAGAGTATCACATAACTGGGTCCCAGGCCTCCAAATCACGCAGTCTAGACTCACTGGCACCTGCTTGCTCCTATTTACCAGCAATGGGAGGCCCTGCCTCGTACCCCTGAGTCATCCCCTCCCTCCCACCTCCGTCTCTGAGCTCTCCATGGTTTCATAGCTCCATAACCCCTGCAAGCATTTCCTCACACACACACACCTCACAGCTTTGAGTAATTATAGCTAGACCCCTTTGTGGCAGAGGAATGGGTCCAATGCCGGGCCTCTCTTGCCAGTTCAGAACCCAGAGCAGTGAGGCCGTTTGATCTAAATCCTCCCTTACAGAAGAGGGTCCAGGCTAACTGCCAGAGCAGACCTGAGGGACACCAGATCTACAGGCAGAAACAGACAGACTGACTTCAGCTATTGATGGAGCGTCAGGGGAGTCTTCAAAATGAGGACGAGAGAAGGAAACAAAATAACACAAAAGAATCAATGAAAGCATGAACAACTGAAAGAAATCAAAAAGAAAGAATGAACGAACAAACAAACAAACAAAAGGAAGGAAGAAAGAAAAAACAAAAACAAACAAAATAAAGAAAAAATAAAACTTAACAATAAAAGACAGAACTAAAATGAAACAATGAGAGAAATAAACGAACAAACAAATGAACGAGAGATCAAACAAACAAAAAATGACAGAAACAAAGAATAAAAGAATGATCAACTGAACAAAATTGAAAAAGACAGAACGAATACGAATTTAAAGAACAAACAAACAAACGACCGAAAGAAAGAAAGAATAAACAAACAAAAAATGATAGAAACAAACAATGAAATAAACAACTGATCAAAATTAAAAAGACGGAACGAACAAACAAAAAAACAAACGAAAGAATGAAAAAAACAAACGACCGAAAGAAAGAATAAAGGAACAAAAAAATAACAGAAACAAAGAATGAACTGAAGAAAATTAAAAAGACAGAACGAACAAACAAACTAATGAAAGAAAGAACGAACAAACAACCAACCGAAAGAAAGAATAAATTAACCAAAAAAAATGACAAAACAAAGAATGAAAAAATGAACAACTGAAGAAAATTAAAAAAGACGTAATGAACGAACGAACAAATTAAAGAAAGAACGAATAAACAAATGACCAAAAGAAAGAATAAACAAACCAAATAAATTATAGAAACAAAGAATGAAAGAATGAACAACTGAACAATATTGAAAGACAAACAAACAAATGAAAGAACAAACAAACAACCAAAAGAAAGACGCAACAAATAAAAAATGAAAGAATGAACAACTGAAAAAAATTGAAAAAGACAGAAAAAACAAATGAATGAAAGAAAGAACATACATACAAACAAACAAACGAAAGAAAAAATAAACTAACAAAAAATGCTAGAAACAAAGAATGAACTGAACAAAATTGAAAGACAGAATGAACAAAATATCAAACAAAAGAATGAATAAAAGAACAAAAAAGGAACAACTGAAAAAAACGAATCAACGAAAGAACTGACAAAAGAATGAAAGAACAAACAAATGAAAGAAAGAATGGATGAACGAATAAAAAATTGAGGGAAAATGACAATGAACAGCTGGAAAAAACAAAAGAAAGAAAGAGAAAGAAAGAGAGAAAGAAAGAAAGAAAGAAAGAAAGAAAGAAAGAAAGAAAGAAAGAAAGAAAGAAAGAAAGAAAAACACTGCATACCTCCCTGAGGAGTCCCGCAGTTATTCTGACTGACATCATGCCCCAACCGTCTCCAGGCGGATTGGTGGAGCGATTAGGTTGAGGAATTTAACTTTTTTTAACAAGCATCTGGTAGGCATTTTCACCCAATTAGAGAAGACAAGCATTTTAAAGATGACAACTTTCGAGCAGGAGTTGTTTCAGAGAAATTGTACCCAGGCAATTGCTGGTGACCCCACAGAGGCCCCCTCCTATTAAATTAGCTCTGTTATCTCATTAACGCTGTGCGAGAGAAAGACAGCACTACAATTAGCCCACTTTACAACACATGACACACAACAGCAGCAATAACGTACAGTATTTGGAACAGCACAGTACAATTTAACTTGTGCAGTACAATATGCAGACACTTTTACTAAATCCACAGAATACCAGGATTACTACAGTCTATATTACTTACACATTTCTTCAAAGAGGAATCAATACTCAACAAATTTTGGCTTTGCAACATGTGATACTGTACATACAATCAACTTTTAGAATCCACATTATTTGCTAACAATTCGCTTAGCAATGAAAATTATCAAAAAAGAATTTTGAAATCCTTTAGTCTTTGCACAGTGCATGGAGAACTTCCGTCAGTATATACAAAAAATGTATTAAATTTTTTTTTAAATTTAAAGTAATACAAAGAAATTCTGTCAGTAAATGCAAAAACAACATGAGCATTTACATTTGGCTTAGTACTTAAAGCTGCAATATGTAACATTTTTGCAGTAAAATATCCAAAAACCACAAGGCCAGTGTTATATATTTTGTTCAGTCGAGTACTTACAATATCCCAAATGTTTCCAACTATTTGTAAATTGTGAGAAATTGCTATTTTAACCAAGGAACCGGGACGTGTGAGGAAGTCGCCTGTCAATTGCGTCATATCTGCGTTACCCTCGGTTTCCGTGCAACAAGTGTCATAGCAGCTGCTGAGCGAACGCACAGAGTAATGTCACAACATCATTTTCAACACACTCAGATGTATCTAATATGATAAACAGAGCTGTGTTACCTCATACACATGACCGGAAAAGCGGAAGTGGCGCCAGCGACTATGGCATAATAAAATTTGCGCTTCTTGCGAGGCGTGTGTTGCGTTCATCTTATTAAAGGTCCCATGGCATGACATTTTCATTTTATGAGGTATTTCAACATTAATATGAGTTCCCCTAGCCTGAATATTGTGCCCAAGTGGATAGAAATGTTGATTGGTGTAAACCGAGTTCTGGCTGTCTTTCTCTGCCTTTGAGAAAATGACAGGCCAGACGAGCCAATCCTGAAGTCTCCTGTTATGACGTCCACACAGGAACGGTTACCTCCCTTTCCTCCACCCAGAGAATCTGGCACGCCCATGCAAGCGCTCGAGAGATCATTGCTTGTGAACGAGTGAATGCTGGCAGTTTCTCAGTGTTTGGATGTACAAATGAAAACAGAAGTCTTTTTTCAGTTCCTTCTGATCTGTGATCAGTGATTTCGGATGTGTAGCTAATTATTTATTATTCGTGCACACGCAGCGGCTTCTCTCTCTCCAGACAGAACGGTGTTTTTGTGTTTTCTATCTTGTGAGTCAGTGTTTTTGTACGTCCTCGTCGCGTCTATCTGTTCTAAAATGTGCATACAGTCGTTTCTGCTCAACATCAGCAGAGTCACATCTTTAGAGATAAACCTCACACACGCCGAGGCTCGGGCTGCACTGGCCGGTGGCCTTCAACATCCCCGACCCCCAGTACTGCATCTGGCCCACAGCGGAGGCACCAAACGCGGCGCGAGATTAAGCAGAAGGGGGGTAAGCGTGAGCATATCCGGGCTAGCCAGCTTTCCCCACAATAAACTGGATTACATTCGATTACTGCTGTTGTGTCTTTGTTTGCGCTGTGTACTCAATGCGCGTCACTGACACTTTTCATATGATAGGAACATATCTAAAAAATAATGCTATTATCAACACTTACTCGTAACTCGTTCATCTCGACAGCTGTAATGGTACTTTGCATGTGTTACAAAGTTGGTAATAATGATGAGGACGGACTCGGTGTGACTGGGACTCGTGTTTATTCAGAACTCTCAGATACAAACACAATAAACTCGCGCTGACTGACAGCGCTCTCACAACTCAGTTGTTACTATAAATAACTTTGTTAGCAATCGCTGAGCTCCCTCTCTGGTACATTAGTGATGTCCGGTTCGCGAACGATCTTTCTTTTGAACCGGTTCTTTTTAGTGAACCGAATCAGTTCACCAAATCGGACTGAATCGTTCTAAACGATTCGCGTCTCCAGTCAGCGCTGATCCATAATTTGCTAAAGTTACTAACTTTCTGACATGAGTGACAGTCCCTCCGACTAGAAATAGACTAATAACCTGAAGTATATGCTGTAACTACAACAGTTCACTGAACTGAGACTGACAGAACTGATGTGAAGTGAACTCCGGTCCATCCGTCTCTCTGGCAGCAGCTCGTGCCTGCTCGTGCCTGGTAGACCTCGTTAAACCACACCCCCTCCGCTCATTTAAAATGCAAAGATGTCAGCAAATCACAACAGTGGGCGTTTTTACTGAAGTCTCACAGCAGACATGCCTCTTGAAACAGGGCATTCAGCCACAGGGCAAACATCAGTATTGAAAAAATGCCTTTTATTTTTTAAATTATGACATTTTATGATGTAAAAATCATACTAACAATATAAGTACACCTCAGGAAACATTATAAAATAATAGAAAAATGCCATGCCATGGGACCTTTAACAATCGCTCCAGCGGCCTTGCTCAGCTCCCAAAACACTCGGCCCTGCTCTGTAGTGATGGCAATTTCAAAACACTGCTTCATGAAGATTCTAAGCTTTACGAATCTTCTGTTTTGAATCAATTGGTTCGGAGTGTGTATCAAACTGTCAAAGTCCTGTGGCTTTGTTACGTCATCATTGTTTCGAAACGTTTCGAAACACTTCGAGATGTCAATGGTTCACCACTAGGGGGCGATGATCTCTGTGAACCCATGAATCATGAGCAGTCCATTGAACAACAATTGAACAAGTGTCTGTGGGTTTTACCTGATCTCTGATCAGTTTTATACATTTGTAGACGTTTTAATTAGACATTCGTATAATTAAAAGGAATAATAGTAGGTAATAGTCTCGAATTGGCCTGTTTAACTGAGCCATTCATGGAACAAACAAAACAGGCCCTGACACTTAATATTTAATTTTATCAGATGATTAGTAAGATTTTCCTTTCAATAAAACATTTGCAATAGATTTGTAAAGGGTGTTTTTAAGCATGTTTGTCCTGGGTTTTTGTTGCAATCACACTGTTCTGACCAGCAGGGGTCGCCATGAAGACGGGTGTCTAATTATTTCGAAGCTTCGACACAATATGGCACTTTTTCAGTGTTTTATGAAGCCTCTGTCTGCCCATCACTACTGCTCTGCTTCATACTACAGTAACGTTAATAATCGCATCCATGAACATGATTTCTCCCTGAGTCCTATCCCGATTCTTTTCAACCGGCTGTGAGGTGAAGACCACATGTCCCAGGATTCTGCGCTCAAACTTGCCGTCATCAAACTACGCCTTTGTTTTGAATAGGTAACCTCTAGCAGACGGAAAAGTTACATAGTGCACCTTTAACTCTACATACTTCATAGAGCATGCATATGCCTGTTAATCAAACAGATCCCAATCATATGGATCAAAACCATATTAGCAGTTAAATTATGCTTTAAATCAATTACTACGATTGAATATTTAATACAACAAACAATATTTTATTTCTGAAATTACTGAAAAATGTATTACTTTTTCATTACTGAAAAAAATGATCTGATTACAGTAACTTGATAAGGCATAACATGATAAGAGAAGGAAATGCTAGAACCTATTTTTTTCTTAAAGGGTTAGTTCACCCAAAAATGAAAATTCTGTTATTAATTACTTACCCTCATGTTGTTCGACACCCGTAAGACCTCCGTTCATCTTCGGAACACAAATGAAGATATTTTAGATGAAATCCGATGGCTCAGAAAGCCCTCCATTGCTTCATGATGCATTGTTTTGAAATCGGTCACCACTATATAAGTCGTTATTTAGGGTTTTTTTGCGCACAAAAACTATTCTCGTCACTTTATAAAGTTATTGTAGAACCACTGCAGTGAGATGGATTGTGCCAAGGGAGGGCTTTCTGAGCCATCAGATTTCAACTAAAATATCTTCATTTGTGTTCCGAAGATGAACGGAGGTCTTACGGGTGTCGAACGACATGAGGGTAAGTAATTAGTGACAGAATTTTCATTTTTGGGTGAACTAACCTTTTAATATTATTATTTCATATAATTAATTTGGTCATTTAAATTGTTCTGCACATCTATAATCACTTATATCATAACCTTAATATTGGGAAAGTTGATTGACAGAATGACTGATTATCAAAAGCCATAATCTCAATAATCAAAAGTGAATAAAAGTGAAGAAGACGCTGACCTGAGGAATGCAGTCTGTATACGCGAACATGGATTTAGATCTGTCATCAACGCTGATGTGGTACAGGATGCGCATCGCTATGTGCTTGTGCGTGTCATCACCTACAGAAAAAAAAAGAGGGGAAAAAAACTTCAGAGAGATCCACAACGTGTGTAAACTTATAAAGCACTATCTAAATTGATCAGTCATGGTCAGTTAGATAATGTATTTATACTGGCTCGTGCTGAGAGCGAGTCATTTATCATAGAGATTGGAGATAAGAGCATGTGGTGTATGTGATTACAATCCAAACTCATTCCACGGAGAAGAGAGAGAGAGAGAGAGAGAGAGAGAGAGCGGAGATACACGCACAGCACAAACTCTCACACTTCTCCCAACAAACACTCTCATTAATAACACTTTACGCCCTCCTAATGCTGATACTCCCCTGTGAGATAGGAAACACTCGGATAGATCAATGGTATAATCAGTCATTATAAGTCCAACCATGGCAGTCGGGACCCGAGACACCCTAGAACACATTATCACATCGGCGATTAGAAGCAGATGTGACCGCTGGGGTGAAAAAAGTGAGGGAAAGCTGAGTAGGTAAAGAAAAGGGGAGAAGAGGTTTGCTTAGTTTGTTTAATTGGGGACACAGGAGGAGGCATATATTTTAGTGGCATTAATAAGCGAGGGCCGTCCTGGGCGGGCCCTTGGTGGCTGGAACATGTGCTTCTCGTTAGTGGCTGCAGACGCAGATGACCCACGTCGCTGCCTCACCTCAGTGAGAGCAACGGCTTTATGACACCAGCCAGGTAGCCTCTTAAACTCAGCCCTAACTGTTGAAGCGTAAATGGCTGACACGGTGCAAAAACCTGGAGCAATTAAGCCCTTAGATGTAATCACGAGAATGATCCAAGCTGGTCAGCAAAGAGCAGTGTGTGATTGGCCTCAAATTACATTAAATATTGTGGTTGATGTGCACTTTTGGATTGTTGTGAACGACTGAAAATGAAAACAGACACAAAGAAGAATTATTCTCTTATGACATGTGTGGCTGAACTCAAAATCAATGGGTAAATGTGTTTGGCTTAGCTTGATTCAGGATATCTGATATAGTCAAACCTCCATTATCTGCACCTGCCCCAGCTTCTGCCAAAGCAGGTTTTTGCTTTTAGTGTAACAGTATATTCTTCAGCTTGTAAAGAAAATCATTCCGATGTAGATCATACGCTGGTTTTCAAATGTAAACATTTCAGAATTTTCCAGCGCAACGATTTTAAATCCTTGGATGCAACCTTAAATAGCCTCATTCTAGTTTGAAGATGACTTTAATTTGAAACCTTACAAAAATGATTTGTCCATTAACCTCGCTCATACAAGCTATCCCATTTCTTATTTATTTCAAATTATATTATTCTGTTCATTCTTAATCTACTGCATTAAAGGGATAGTTCAGACAAAAATGAAAATTAGACCATGATTTACTCACCCTCAAGTCATCCTAGTTGAGAGCTGAAACAACTAATCGATTTAATCGATTAAAATCGATTATTAAAATAGTTGTCAGCTAATTTAGTCATCGATTAGTTGGTAAATAACTTTAATTTGCCGTAAGCGGCTCATTTAGTGCATATCTTAAATCTGCGGTGACCAAAGTGTGGCAGTAATGAGCCACCGGAGGTTTTATTCAGCCAGTACAACAGGAGAAGTAGCGAATAGCCAATAGCTGGCCTCGTTTTATGTCACGTGCTTCTCGCACAGCGTCTCTGCAGCATTCAGCAAGATACCCTGTCATAACAGATGTGCGTCTGCAGCCTCAGCGCAAAACGTTCATTTTACAGGTTATATCCACTGATCTATATAGAGAGCTGCAGTTATATCCTCATCTGTAAATATTACTAATTCACGCAAGTATTTCCATTTTGCATGAAAGAGCGTCCTGGTCCTGACTGTAACTTCACTGAACGAGCGCCGGCGCGGTGGGCGCTGCGCATGCGTGCTGATTTGTCAAACGGACAGAACGCTTTAGAGAGGGAGACAATTAATATTCAGTGTAAAAACATTCAAACGTATAGCTGCAATATCTGCTTTACTCGCTAAATTTAGTTTTAAAAGTCAACATGTAATTCAAGTATTTTATGAGAGTAGTAACTGTAAAGGGATAACGGCGTGTAATTGAATATAAATGTAAGAAGTTTCTACAGGATAAAGAAATGACAGTAACACAGGTACTGTGTCCATAGAGTGTGTGTGTGTGTGTGTGTGTTCCTGCAGAACATTCATCTTATGCGGTAACACTGAGTTTGTATTTTTTTTCTTTCTTTAATATAATTCTAATGTAGGGATTTGCTAAGTAACTTTTTTGTACATAATGTATAGCACAAACATACCCTTACTAAAATTATGCAGTATTGATAACCATTTGTACAACCACACAAATACCATATAGTTAAACTATGGATTTGAAGCAAAACAGTGGTTAATTTGTGGTTACCATTGAATAACTAGAATAACCCTGTTATTTATTTATTTATTATTATTATTATTGTTTGTTGTGTTCATTGTAAAACCAAGGGTAATTTATGTAATAGTAGATATATTCACTATGTGTGTTTTCATAACACATTTGTTTGAAGTACAGCATTGGACAGTATGTGGAACAGTGTGTTTTACCAATAAAATAAAATAAAAACGGGCTTTTATCCGATTAATAGATTAACAGCCAGTGAGATGGTGGTCCAGTGGGTTAAACCACGGAACTGATATGCAGAAGGTTGCTGGTTCGATCCCAGCGGTCATCACCAGTGTGTCCTTGAGCAAGGCACTTTACTCCATGTTGCTCCAGGGGGATTGTCCCTGTAATAAGGGCACTGTAAGTCGCTTTGGATAAAAGCGTCTGCCAAATGCATAAATGTAAATGTAAATGTAAATGTAACAGAAGAAGAAGAAAAAATAATCGACCAACTAATCGATTATCAAAATAATCGTTAGTTGCAGCCCGTATATGACATTCTTCTTTCAGACGAATAAAATCAGAGTTATATTGAAAATGTCCTTGACTTGTTGGGTCATTTTTGAAGTCCATAAAAGTGCATCCATCCATCATATAACTGCTCCACGCGGCTCCGGGGGGTTAATAAAGATCTTCTGAAGTGAAGTGGCGCATTTGTGTAAGAAAAATATCCATATTTAAAACTTTATAGACTAAAATAACTAGCTTCCAGCAGTCGGTACGCAAGTCAACTTGCACTAAAAGAGTAACCCCTGACGCGATGTATAGGAGCATTGCACGCTTTGACGCCTCTCATGGATAAGGCTGGGCAACAAACTCAAGCCCCTCTTCTCTTATATCGAAATCCTCCACCATTTTTCTTTAAATTTTTTCGTTTTAGACTTTCTAATTCATGACTGGTGTTTTGTTTTGCTCTATCCTCTGCACTTCTCCATTCGTCAATGTGCATGCGTCAAAGGTTCAAGGGTTTCCCTTTTGCCGTAAGTCGACTTGCTTACCACTGACCACCGGAAGCTAGTTATTTTAGTCTATAAAGTTTTAAATATGGATATTTTTCTAACACAAATGAGGCACTCTGCTTCAGAAGACCTTTATTAACCCCCTGGAGCCGTGTGGAGCAGTTATATGATGGATAGATGCAATTTTATGGACTTCAAAAACGACACAACCATTCACTGCCATTGTAAAGCTTGGAAGATCCAGGACATATTTAATATAACTCGTCTGAAAGCAGAATGTCATATACACCTCGGATGACTTGAGGGTGAGTAAATCATGGGATAATTTTAATTTTAAAATTAAAATTTAACCCTTAAATGCATACCTCGGGTCTTTAGCGACCCGAGACATCATTCACAACCCTCCTCCTCATTAATTTTTTTAATTTAGACATCAACCTTCTCAGTAATCCTCAATCAATCCATTTTAAACAATATAACAAGAAAAAATTATAATTGAATGCCTGTTTTTCCACAATTTTTTTTGTCAAATTTGTATATGGTCGCTAACGACCCGAGGTGTGTAAGAAAGAATGTACGGATTTTTTTTTCCTGCACAATAATAAATTAATTTCGTCAATATAATGACAAAATAACTGCAATTCACCTTTATTCCACAAGGTGGCAATGTCTGATACACAATGATGAAGTGACGTTTCACTTATAGTGACCTCAGACAGAAAACGAAACAATAATATCTGCAAAACTTGAAATGGCTCAGCGATTTACTGCAGAGCAAGTGCTGAACACAATCAAATATTAGTGTCACTGTCATTGGATGATGGATCTGGTGAAGGAAGCTGTCAGTGATCAAAATATTTATTTTCAAGACGTTGAAAATGAGTTTTGAGAATATGCGTGAGATCGCGAATATGATCCAGATGCAGAATGTACTGGGTAATGAGTTCTGACGAGGACAGTGGTGATGGTATAAAACATCTGCTCAAACTGAACCCTTCCAAGCTCCAAAAGGTAACGAAATAGGTTTTATTTTATTCTTCTGTAATTGTTGCTTTAATATCAGGAGTTTTATATATTATTGCGACAGGTATAGATCTATTCATGTTAGGTATAGATTTGGGTCGCTAAAGACCCGAATATGTAAGAATGTTTGGCGAAACAGTCATGCATTTAAGGGTTAAGAAAGTACGATTCTGGGCTTGGATGAGATGTGCTAATCAGGAGTTGGTCTACAAGGTTTTCTAAACCAGGTTTTTTTTTTTTTCCAGAGATGCCCAATGTGCAGGAAAATGTGAGGAGAAAATAAAAAATTCATAAATGTGTATTTTTAGGGTCGTCAAACTTATTTCAGTTCAAAGGTTTGGGGTCAGTAAGATTTTTTCTTTTTTAAAGAAAAGAATACTTTTATTTAGCATGGATTCATTAAATTGATCAAACGTGACAATAAGACATTAATAATGTTAAAAAGATTTCAATTTCAAATAAATATTGTTCTTTTGAACTTTCTATTAAATCACAAACTGTATCAAGTTGCCACAAAAATATTAAGCAGCACAACTGTTTTCAACATTGAGAAATGTTCATATGCAAAATGCAAATCATCATATTAGAATGATATCTAAAGTATCATTTGACAATTCAGAAAATTCAGTTTTGCCATCACAGTAATAAATTATAGTTTAAAATATATTTGAATAGAAAACAGCTGTTTTAATTGAAATAATATTTTACAATATTACTGTTTTTACTGTATGTTTGATTAAATAAATGCAGCTTTTGTGAGAGACTTGTTTCATAAACATGAAAAAAATCATACAGACCCCAAACTTTTGAACAGTAGGGTATATATACAAATGTTATATTATTTCTCCGTTTCTCATTGCGTGTTTTAGGCAATATCGCTTGTAAAACTACTTTGGAAATATATATTTTACAAAGTCCTTGGCATTCAAAACAGTAAGTCTCTGTTTGTGGGGACATTAGACCGATATTATTGTGTGGTGTAATAGATATTTGGCCTATTTATTTGTTGAATATCTGTCAGTTACACTATTTAAGGGCTACATGTTTTTGGATTCCGCCTAGTGTTCGTCTATGAATACATTCAGATGGATATCTTTGTCCATTAGGTCCCATCTCACTTTTTTTAGCATCTTGCTGTATTAAAAATGTTTTTTTAAAATGCATCTTAAGAAGCCATTCTGTTGCTTATCCGTCCAGCTGTTTTTGAACACGATAACATTAAAAAAACCTTGCTGTGCAATTCAATTACAGTGGAACACTGGTCCAATCTCATTCATATGGTAAGATAGTTACCCAGCAGAGAAGTGAGTTTGGGCAGCAAACCCACATGCACCATCTTGGTGCGCAGTCCCGTGTCAAAGGAGAGGTTGTGCAGGAGTCGCAGAGTGATGTTCATCAGGTCTTCATGTTCACATGGAACTAGACGAGCCAGCTTCTCCACCGTGTCCACCTCGGCCTACAAAGTACACGTAAATGTAATGCATTTTAAACTAGATGTCGAAAGAAACAACTACACAACATTATTTAAACAATCTTTTCCCCTTGCAAAACAAACAGAATCATCTTCTTTTCTCAGTTGTACCTACAACAGACAGAATATTTTGTCCAACATGTGTTTTTATGTCCGTACATGATGAAAGATTTTCAACGCCAATAGTCTATTTCTTTTATCTACAACAAGGATTTGGTTAAGGGATACAGGAATAAAAACAACTTCTGTCTTGATAAATGCACATTCATAGCCAGAATTAAATTGATTCCAGGTGGACTGACAGTGGAGCAGAGTAGGACAAGCAGGACAAGTCTCTGTACAGCAATAACAGAAAAATCCTGATATACCGTAACTGACCCCATAAACTTCTAAAACACCTTAAAGATGCAGCTTTATGCTTAAACAAAACGCATCGTTTGTGTTTTCATATCTATAGTGATCTCATAGTAATTTCATGAAGATGTATAAGTTCTGGACACCAAAAAGATCTCACTACGTCATTCATTACATTAAAATTGTATTTAGTAACAGTGAAATACAGTGCAAAATATGCAAAACAAATACACAGCATTGTTGTACATAACGGAGCCCGGCACATGACATGCAGACAAAATCTATATTTCACGAGTTCACATATACAAATGATTAGATAGAGTAAAAGAGTATGCGTATTTGATATGCTGTCCGAGGGGAGGGCTCCAAGCTTGGAATGTTCCCCGAACCCATACTACTCCCCCCGTATCTCTGGTTAGGATAGTAACCAGGCGAGTGTGAGGAGACGGGGTGATGGAGGGATGCAGAAAAAAACTGTTGGGGAACATAGGCGAGTCGGCTATGTTTTTATATGTCTCCTCTCATGCTGATTGGGTGGATCTTTTGAATGTGCTCCTCCTGTACTTTGTAAATAAAACATCATATCGTGGCCACAATTTACTAATTTGTTCCCTTGTTTTAAGCAAATCATGGCCACGTTGTACTAATCTGTTCCCTAAAACAAATTATTGCAATTTAGTAAAATGAGGGGATTCATTTTTATACCATGTGCACAATTTATTAAAACGAGGGAACAAATGATTATATCATGCACACAATTTAGTAAAACGAGGGAATGATTTATTATATTGTGCGCACATTTAGTAAAACGAGGGAACGAAACAACTTATATAATGTGCACACGATTTAGTAAAACAAGAGAACGAATTATATTGTGCACACCATTTAGTAAAACGAGGGAACAAATTATATTGCGCGCACAATTTAGTAAAACAAGGGAACAAACTATTATATTGTGTGCATGATTTATTAAAACGAGGGAATGAATTATATCTTGCATACAATTTAGTAAAATGAGGGAACAAATGATTATTTTGTGCACATGACTTAGTAAAATGAGGGAACAAACTATTTTATTGTGTGCATGATTTAGTAAAACAAGTGAATTAATTATTATATTATGCGCACGATTTAGTAAAACAAGGGAACGAATTATATTGTGAACAACATTTAGTAAAACAAGGGAATGAATTATTATATTGTGCACATGATTTAGTAAAACAAGGGAACAAACTATTATATTGTGTGCTTGATTTAGTAAAACGAGTGAATAAATTATTATATCTTCGTACAATTTAGTAAAACGAGGGAAAAAATTATTATTTTTTGTGCATGACTTAGTAAAACGAGGGAACAAATTATTATATTGTGCGCATGATTTAGAAAAACAAGTGAATTAATTATTATATTATGCGCACGATATAGTAAAACAAGGGAACTAATTATATTGTGCACACCATTTAGTAAAACGAGGGAATTAATTATTAAATTGTGCACATGATTTAGTAAAACAAGGGAACAAACTATTATATTGTGTGCATGATTAAGTAAAACAAGGGAACAAATTATTATATTGTGCGCACGATTTAGTAAAACAAGTGAATTAATTATTATATTATGCGCACGATATAGTAAAACAAGTGAACTAATTATATTGTGCACACCATTTAGTAAAACAAGGGAATTAATTATTATATTGTGCACATGATTTAGTAAAACAAGGGAACAAACTATTATATTGTGTGCATGATTTAGTAAAACGAGGGAATGAATTATTATATATTCGTATAATTTAGTAAAGTGAGGGAACAAATTTTTATTTTTTGCGCATGACTTAGTAAAACGAGGGAATAAACTATTATATTGTGTGCATGATTTAGTAAAACGAGGGAACAAATTATTATATTGTGCGCATGATTTAGTAAAACGAGGGAACAAATTATTATATTGTGCGCATGATTTAGTAAAACGAGGGAACAAATTATTATATTGTGCGCATGATTTAGTAAAACGAGGGAACAAATTATTATATTGTGCGCATGATTTAGTAAAACGAGGGAACAAATGATTATAGAGTGCGCACAACTTAGTAAAACAAGGGAATAAACTATTTTATCATGTGCATGATTTAGTCAAACAATGAAACAAATTATTATATTGTGCGCATGATTTAGTAAAACGAGGGAACAAATGATTATAGAGTGCGCACAATTTAGTAAAATGAGGGAACACACTATTTTATTGTGTGCATGATTTACCAAAACGAGGGAACGAATTAGTAAAATGTATTAGCAAGTTAATTTGTGGCCACGATATATATATTTTTCCCACATAAATGTTTGGGCAGTTACATAAATGTGAAAAAGCTTTAGAATTCTAACTGTTTTATGAGTTTCTTGTTTTGTGTCTTGTTTTTTCATGTTTGAAAGTGTTTATTATGAATCAGTATTACAAAAGGTAATATATGAGGGGTTTTACCATGTCGTTCTTGTTCTCCAAGAAGATGCTGAGCTTTTTGAGGAAGGAGACGACCAGCACCAGCAGCTCCTCGTTGTCCCTCTCTAGAGACTTGACCAGCAGGTGCACAATGTTCTTGTTCCTCATCTTGAGCTCAGTGCGGGTGTCCTCAGACAGGTTCAACAGCAGGTAGAATGCAACTAGAGTCATAGGGAGGAAGAGGAACACATAAACAAAGCCCCATGAATGATTCCTACTAAACTGATACATTTTTTAAAAAAAGCACTTCATGTACCTCGCAGCAGCTGCTCCTGTTTGACCAGGAGGCTTTGGTATTTCTTAAAGGTTTTCTCATGCTCCTTCCGCAAGCTCTGGTTGTCGGGGTCCTCGTCACGTGGATATGTTAAGGAGTAATCTAGTACATTTAACATGCTAATTTAGGGATTCATTTTTGACTTTTTGATTCAAAAGAGATTGACAAAAAGGATATAAGCCTTGCTCTTTTTCTCTAACTCATCCTGCCACAGGTCATATTTCTTCAGCTCGTGCTCGATGATAGTCATGCACAGAGCGCCGATCTTATAGTGCGTGATGAGCCCGTGGAACTGAGAGAAGCTGCAGGAAGAATACGAGTCGTGAGGGTCTGTCCTCCTCCGACCTCTACTGGCACATCCAGTCAGACACTGATGTATGCGATACAATCTGAGAACTAGACAATGGCTGGTATGCAGAGACACCGAGACGGACATGCCAGATGAATTTCATACTCTAGTCCTGATTAGTACATAAACAGAACTGAAAGATGGGGCCAAACAACTTATCATACATTTCAAATACATCCTTCAAACGTCAAAGTCATTCTAGCTTGTGCAAAGAAATTTCCACATTAGCCATCTGAAAATGAGAGCCAAGGAAAACCTTCAAATGAGAACACAGTCTTTCATAGCTCAAATAAATGCTGACAGCTATCTCAGCGAAAGCAGTAACCTGATCTGCGGCCACTAAAGATGTTTTGAGAACATATCATGGTTTTCTTCAGGCTTTCAACCTTATACAAGAGCTATATTAGAATGATATATGGTATGCAACCTGCTTCTTAAAATAAAAAATTAAAAGTGAAGGTAGCATATTAATCCTCCAAAATACCTCTGTCAAAACACAGAATTCTTTTTTTCATTTTTTAAAGATGTCTCTTATGCTCACCAAGGCTGCATTTATGTGATCAAAAATTCAGTAAAAACATTAGTATTGCAAAATATTTTTAGAATTTAAAATAACAGTTCACTACTTTAAAATATGTTAAAATATAATTTATTCCTGTGATACAAAGCTGAATTTTCAGCATCATTACGCCAGTCTTCAGTGTCACATGATCCTTCAGAAATCATTAATATACTGATTTACTAATATACTGCAATAAACCAATCAGTTGTCATCTCCCATTTCTTTAAAAGCCAGTTGTGCTTGCACCATGGCGGATTGCTATTTACATGGTGGAATATACGAGTCAGTTTAAATACATGTGTGTATTGCCACGATTGGTCAAATATTTACCCAATTTTATTCATCATTACTGCAAAAAGGTCATTCTGATACATGCCTATTCATTATGACATGTAGGCATTTTTATTTTTATGTACACAATAATATTTTACATTGTAATCCTTTTATTTTTAATATGTCATGTTTGTGTGCTGCATGTTTGTGTGTAACAAGCAGAGTGTACGTGCGTTGTGCACTCGCCAGGCGCATATTACTAACACGCTCTTTAAATAACAACAAAAAATATTTTAGACCAGGTTTTTGTTGGTCAATGGCGCAGTCATTTTCCGTTGCCTCAAAATAGCAACATGTTAACAATGCGCCTGAACACACCTCATTTTCAGACCAGCACGCCCACGGATGAACAGATGGGGCGAGTGCATTTATTATTTAAACAACGTGGGCGCTGGATGTGAAAATTATAACTGCGTCGGGCTGAAAGTGAAACTAGTAGAAAACACTTGCGTCGTGCCTGGCGTGATTTAACAGATCATGATCTGATCATAACAGGAACATTCCTCAGAGTAGGTTATTTCAACTAAAGTGTGATTTAAAGATTTAAAATATAATTGTGAAGCAATGGATTTGTTGTTTGCTGTTTTTTTTTTGCTGACTGTAACATAGATGATTTAAAGGGGTTAAATATGGAGATGCCACTCCTCAGAAGTGTATCACTTCTCACTTCTCCCTTGGCAAGTGTCTATTCTATTCTATTCTATTCTATTCTATTCTATTCTATTCTATTCTATTCTATTCTATTCTATTCTAGGCCCTTTAAAGCACCACAACAAAAATGAGCATGGCTGTTGAAAAAAGGACAAAAAAAGCTGTAAAGGAATTGTGTACCCTGAGAAGCAGAAGAAGACATAGATGATAATAGTAGCTAACTCCACACTGTGTTTCCAGTCCTCTCTCAGTACCCGGGCCAGAGCTCCGAGTGCAGTCTCTGAAACACATCACAAACAACTGGATAATATTCGCTGACACAGATTAAACCCACACTCCACCAAAAAAAATCAATCATATATTGCAAGAGAAGTCAAAACCACTGAAATTGCTGCTGTTGTGTGGCAGTTCATGACTTTTCATATGTTTGTGATGGAAGTTTGTTACAGAATAATAACACTGTCGACAGTGAATTGAGAAAAAAACAATTGGTTAATTTAGTACCATTATGTAGGAGCTCCTCCAGGTTATCAGGGTTACGGGCCAAATGGAGGATCAGAGTGGACCCTCTGATCTTCTCTGGGATGCTCTCGTACAACAGCTCTATGTAATCCTCGATTTTATTAATATTGGCCTCCTCATCAATCTGAAAAAAAGGAAATACATCAACTTTAGTTAAAACTATGGCTGTCAATCAACTAAGATGTTTTTCACAATTAAAACATTCAGGAAAATCAATACTAGGACTGTTATGTAAAGACGCAGACCTCCATTGATGTTAACATTTCTATGTATTTTTCTATCATTGGTTGAGCTTCACTGATGATTGAATTACACTGTTCAAAGACTGCAAATGACTTTACTTTTGTTAGACGTCCCATCAGGGTTTGGTTTATATATAAATTGGAAAGAAGGAGGATCAGTTTTAATCCGGTTCATTTCCATTAGTTGGTAAAAATCACACAGAACAGAATGAATAAGTTATCATGTCAAAATAGATAAAAGTCTTAACAGCATTAAAAATGAGCAGAATTAAAAAAAAAATATTAAATCACGTGTGTTAACACATTCACTTTGTCAGTCCTAATTACATATACAGGGGGGAGAACAAGTATTAGATACACTGCCGATTTTGCAGGTTTTCCTACTTACAAAGCATGTAGAGGTCCAAAAATCCAGAAAATCACATTGTATGATTTTTAAATAATTAATTTGCATTTTATTGGATGACATAAGTATTTGATCACCATTTGAAAAGGCAACAACTGTTGGCGCAATTATTAGAAAATGGAAGAAGTTCAAGATGACGCTCAATCTCCCTCGGTCTGGGGCACCATCCAAGATCTCACCTCGTGGGGCATCAGTGATCATGAGGAAGGCGAGGGATCAGCACAGAACTACACAGCAGGACCTGGTCAATGACCTGAAGAGAGCTGGGACCACAGTCTCAAAGAAAACCATTAATAACACACTACGCCGTCATGGATTAAAATCCTGCAGCGCACATCAGCGCCCCCTGCTCAAGCCAGCGCATGTCCAGGCCCGTCTGAAGTTTGCCAATGACCATCTGGATGATCCAGAGGAGGAATGGGAGAAGGTCATGTGGTCTGATGAGACAAAAAGAGAGCTATTTGGTCGAAACTCCACTCGCCGTGTTTGGAGGAAGAAGAAGGATGAGTAAAACCCCAAGAACACCATCCCAACCATGAAGCATGGAGATGGAAACATCATTCTTTGGGGATGCTTTTCGGCAAAGGGGACAGGATGACTGCACCGTATTGAGGGGAGGATGGATAGGGCCATGTATCGCAAGATCTTGGCCAAAAACCTCCTTCCCTCAGTAAGAGCATTGAAGATGGGTCGTGGCTGGGTCTTCCAGCTTGACCACGACCCAAAACACACAGCCAGGGCAACTAAGGAGTGGCTCCGTAAGAAGCATGGTCTAGCCAGTCTCCAGACCTGAACCCAATAAAAAATCTTTGGAGGGAGTCCGTATTGCCCAGCGACAGCCCCGAAACCTGATGGATCTGGAGAAGGTCTGTAAGGAGGAGTGGGCCAAAATCCCTGCTGTACTGTGTGCAAACCTGGTCAAGATCTACAGGAAACGTTTGATCTCTGTAATTGCAAACAAAGGCTACTGTACCAAATATTAAGTTCTGCTTTTCTGATGTATCAAATACTTATGTCATGCAATAAAATGCAAATAAATTACTTAAAAATCATACAATGTGATTTTCTGGATTTTTGTTGAAGAGTACCTATGATAAACATTACAGACTTCTACATGCTTTGTAAGTGGGCAAACCTGCAAAATCGGCAGTGTATCAAATATTTGTTCTCCCCACTGTAACTTAAAATGTGTTTGGGTAGGAAACAAGGCGTACTTCTGTTCCTTCAAACGGCAGGAGTTCTCTGGGTTTCGGCGGTTTCTTTTCCTTCTTCTCCGCTAAGGACAGAAAACATGAAATAAGAAACATCATCACCATTAAAATGTCATATGATATGATAAAATACAAAAAATTAAAAAAACACTGCTAAAAACAAGACTGTGAGTTGCTCATAGAAAAATACAACTAAAAATATCTATATATATATATTTTTAAAGAGGGATTTACATTTACTGCTGGGCTTCTTTCGGTTCTGTAAATACAGCAGCAGATGCTCCACCTCCGCCAGTTTTGATGGATGAATGATTTTACACTCTTCCACCACCTTCCTGGCCAGGGAGGAAATATCAGTGCTGGCATTCAGACTCCTCAGCCGGATGCTAAAGGACAAACATAGACACAAATGTAAAACAAGTTGAATTAAATGTAATGAACAGAATAGAGAATGCACTGAGTGTGTGCATATACACACACACACAACTAATCTCAGCTTACATTTTCTGGCATTCCTTCTTTTCCTCAAGCCTGGCATTGCCCGACTCTCCTAAAATGGATGCTTCCACCTCATAATACACAACTAGAGCCTTTTCTGTGGGATGCACATCGATTTCACCAATCCTACATTTCCTAATAGACACAGGACAGATCAAGATTGGATCATGTGACAGTGAATTGCAATAAACAATGGCTGTATCTCAAACACTATAGAGAGCTGCCAAGCCTTAAAAAAACATAAGAGCGTGCATCATAAGTGCAGTTCACTCGGGACGCGCCCAAAAATACAACATAAATGTCTAGATGAGCAGAGACAGTGGCATCACAACGGGATGGTTACAGTAGGCCACGCCCATCTGCAAGTGAAGCGGATGAATTTGACCCAGATTTACACTGTAACTAGAAATTATAATGAAATAATTCGCTTGAAAACCAGCGAGAGTGAACACACAGATTCATAATATATAATATGCACATATATGCAGTGTATCTCCCTTAATAAATGGACATCATCGATCTAACATAACGCTGTCATACTGCGATGACCGTTTAAGTTAAATGTAATGGTTACCGCTGCAAATACTGCGAATCGTCCGGCTGCATTTTATTCCGTTCATGTGAAAGCGCGAGTCGTCGGTTTGGCTGCTCTTCAGACTGTTGTTGACATGGATGAGAATCAAAGCATCGTTCATCCGCACTGCACTGATCCGCTGTCACAGTCACATCTGATGGGTCGAGGAGGCACAGAAGCCTGAACTGCGCGCGGTCGCCATCTGCAGGACGGGAGGAACATGAGGGCGACGTGTTGTCTTTTTTTTATATAGCCTATATAAATGTATATTTCCATAAGACAACAAACAAACATGCATTTCGTCATTGGAAATTGTGGATTGTAGCATTGGTTTAATGTAAGTAATTTATTTAATTATATGTTTTTATAGTAGGGAATATAATCGAATGTATGCATAAATGAAAGCAGTTATAAAGCTACATTCTTCAGAGAATATCATTGACCTGAGGGTGTAGTACTTCCTAATGCATTTAGGTACATTCATAAAATATATATTTTTTATAATTTTCTGTTGTGGCTTGCTTGTGTGTCATGTTGAATGTGCTGTACACTTGGCTACGGTCATCACCAGTGTGTTTGTTCTAGCTTTTATGAATGGATTTATATTCAGCGAGAGGTGATTCATATGTTTGTTGGCATTGTTGATTTAAGAGCTATCTAGCAGCATCATTTATATATCCAGGCAGCTGATTTTTCCAGCTCTTCTCTGTTTTTCACTCCAAAATAGGATGATATTTGTTTGTTCTGGCAATGAACCCAAACCCATAGTTGAATGTTTAGAATTTTTTTTTTTTACAGTTTCACAAGTTAGTGATCTATTTGACTGGAAGAACACTGGAGGTTCCAAAATACAAGTCACCAGATGTTTATAATATCTTCTGAGCAATATAAAAATATGCTGTAGCCTACCATAAACATCAGCCATTCATACTTTTACGCTGATGATCAGTTCTCAATGTCAACAGTGAGCACCAATAGATTGTGTTACATTATAAAAGACTGAGAGAATCCCTAATGTTTGGGAATAGTGAAAACAATATCAACAGCATTGGGTGGCCTATATATATAGTGGTGTTACTAAACTCAGCGGCCTATAGCACAGGGCAGCGGATATACTCTCTGCATGAGTTCCCACGGATTCAGTCTAGTGACCTTTACCAGTTATACTATACTATAATGATCTACACTGGCTCACACATGTGAGTCATGGCATTACCCAAACCCGGTTTACCATAATTAAATGTTTTCATTTCTCATAATGAATCATCCAGTTGGATCCATGTACCGGTCAGCCCTTGAAAGCTGGCCAGGGTTTTTAGGGATGTTTTCAGGTTTAACATTGCACTCATGTGAAACGTTTTCTTTCTTTTTTTTTCCAGATGCATCACAGTTGGGGCTAATCTATTAATGATTTCACTGGCTGCTCATGTTGTCGAGGATTCACCGTATATATAGTTCTATAACAACACATAGAGTGCCCGCTCTGCTTACGGTTGTTTGCTATAGCACATTTTTGTCCCACCACGAAACATGATGCTCGTTTTCCCGGCCCACCCTGCAAACCACCCTCTGACACATTAGAGCTGTCTAGCACGCACTGCAGCAGTAACAGCAAAGTAAAACAGTAATCCAACTAATTTGAAACATTTCGAGGTGATTTACAGGCAAAGCTGTGAAATATGACTTTAATAATGGTTACAAATGGCTCCACTGCCGTCTGTCTGAGAAACGCAGAACAGAGCGCGAGAGCTTATGAAAAAGGCGGCCCATTTGGCATATTTCTGGCAGCACATTTGTTATCAATGAAATGTGAAAATGACTGTGGTGTGACTGTTATGGTTATTGCAGACTGAACTGTTGATGAAGTCGCTGTCCTGTGGTTCTGTTGTAATTGAGCTGAAGATACTTTCATGTGTCAGACTGTGGGATGTGTGTGGTGCCAGTGGGCTGACTGGATTGGTGCTGCCCTACATTTACGAGCCAGCTTGTTTGTTTCAGTACTCCATAACAGTGGGATTTTACTGTTGACAATCTGCGTCAATAAGGTATTTAGATATATTTAGTGATTTTACTGCTTTGACAGATTGCAAAGACATCAGGATACTGATCCTAAAAGGAGAAATTTTTTTTAATAAAACGGAGCAACTTAATTATTGGCTGAACTTGTTAAAATTGTGCCCAGAACATTGAGGGAACATTTCTCAAACTACTGTGTGACCTTCAGGGTCATTACACTCACTTCAGAGAAGTCATTACACTTCAGAAGCTACTTTGACACTCGTTCGGTCTCTCATGTTTTATGCACATGCCTTGTACGACCCGTAGGTGAGCGGCATGCCACGTCTGACACCAATAATATGCATAAGGTAACAGAACAAAATGGGATCAAACACGGGAGCCCTCGTACTACACCACCACATAAACCATTTAAACCATCGATTTAGAATGTCGTGCTTTTTTATATTATAACCACTGTTGAAATTGAAGTCTTCAAAGGATGCATTTCACTGTAACCTCCTGAGACGGCTACATCAGAAAACAATTAATTGAAGGACTGCTTAGCATGGAGGTTCCCCTTGAGCATTATAAGCATCTCGCCCACATTCATCATCAGTCAGAAGGGAAAAAATGGCCACTGATCATAGTTCCGTGCGCAGATTTATGACTGCGCTGATGTGGAATGAAGATGGGAAGAGTTTCACAATGCGCGCCTGCTCCAGAAAGAGTTAAGGAATGTTGTTCATTGTCACATGATGTGGGAGAAGACAGGCAATATTCAACACTCCCCCGACACCCCCCCCCCCCTCTCTCTGCCGGGCGCACATCTTGCCCGCAGATGTGGTGATACCACAAACACTTCAAAGTGCCTCCCCTCAGACCAACTGATATTCTGACGCCAACTGTAAATGTCCTGGACACGCAGGGTGGAAAATATGAAACCTTTTAAATGACTCTGGAGGAACTCCTTGAGAAAAAGAAGCACTTCATTGTGACGATGGAAAAGTTCGAACAAAAGAGTATTTCTATCTGAAGAGTCATTGTATCTCAAAGTGAATTAGGCCTCTGTTCCAGAAAAATAACATTGGCTCTCGGTATTTGAAGGGATAAAACATGTCTTGCGAGCTGTTTTGGGTTATGTAATGGTGTGTTTTTGATTTTGGGTCATTTTAAGTGTCAAATACTTTTGTACCTGCAATAATGTTCAAAAGCTTTCGGTCTCTTTTGCTCACCAAGGTCACATTCATTTGATCAAGAATACTGTAATAATGTGAAATATTATTTCTAAGAAACTGTTTGAGTACATGAATTTTCAGCATCATTACTCCAGTCTTTAGTGTCACATGATCCTTCAGAAATCATTCTAATATGCTGATTTGGTTCTCAAGAAACATTTCTTATTAATATCAATGTTACCATTGTGCTGCTTAATCATTTTGTGGAAACCGTGATGCATTTTGCCAGGATTGTTTGATGAATAAAATAACCGCATTCAAAGCAGGGTTCCTCAAATCTTGCCCTGGAGGGCCAATGCGCTGCAGAGTTTAGCTCCAACCCTGATCAAACTCACCTACCTGTGATTTTCTAATGAACCTGAAGACATTGATTAGCATGTTCAGGTGTGTTTGATTAGAGTTAAAGCTAAACTCTGCAGGAAAGTGGATCTCGTGGGCCAGATTTGAGGATCCCTGATTTAAAGGAACACCCCACTTTTTAAAAAAAAATAGGCTCATTTTCCAACTCCCCTAGAGTTAAACAGTTGAGTTTTACCGTTTTCGAATCCATTCAGCCGATCTCCTGGTCTGGCAGTAGCACTTTTAGCATAGCTTAGCATAGATCATTGAATCGGATAAGAACGTTAGCATCATGACCAAAGACTTTCGATATTTTTCCTATTTAAAACTTGACTCTTCTTTACATTGTGTACTAAGACTGACGAAAAATGAAAAGTTGCGATTTTCTAGGCAATGATATTATGCAGCGCCTAAAAAAAGGCTAACTTCCGTCAACATAACCAACGTGACAACACACAGGAAGTGTGCTGGGGACTATTTTCAGGTGCTGCGTAATATCATTGCGCCGCTGCACCCATACGGCAGCAAAGTTCCTTGATTATTACGTAGGAATGAGAGTATAGTTCCTAGCCATATCGGCCTAGAAAATCGAAAGTTTTTATTTTCCGTCTGTCTTAGTACACGATGTAACTACAAAAGGGTCAAGTTTTAAATAGGAAAAATATCGAAAATATTTGGTCATTTTTGAGCAAGATGCTAACGGTCTAATCAGATTCAATGATCTATCCTAAGCTATGCTAAAAGTGCTACCGCCAGACCCGGAGATCGGCTGAATGGATTCGAAAACGGTAAAACTCAACTGTTTAACTCTAGGGGAGTTGGAAAATGAGCATATTTTCAAAAAAAGTGTGTTCTTTTAAATTAAATAGAAATCGTTTGTAACATTACAAAATGTCTATTGTCAGTTTCGATCAAATGAATACAATTCAAAACAGTGTACTGACCTCAAACTTTTGAATGGTACTGTATATTATAGCTATATGCTAAATAAATGGTGAATGGATGGTAAATTAAATTAAAGAAATTGAATGAAATTACCAGCACTCTGTTGTTTTCTTTCTCCTAAATGTTTTATTAGTCACCTCTGCTTCAAACAGCATGCATGCAAAGACACAATATTAGGTCTTTAAAGGTCCTCAGAGACGGCGACACTTTGACCTCAGCCAGAAAACAGCAACTGAGAGGCCACAATTAGAGCAAGACAAACCACACCACAAACCAGCACAAGAAAGTTCAGCATTTGGTTCATCTGAGTACCGAATTATGCCTCAGTCTCTGTCACAGTCTAGACAGACAGTCATCTTCCAGATATTCCAATGGTCAGGACTGCATCAAGCTGAGCATATAAGACAATAACAGAGCAACAGACAATATACAGTTTAGAGGTCATTATACAAAAACATTTGACCGGAATCAAGTATTCCAGAGAGTCACGTAGTGAAATATTATAGTTCAGTTTATAAGCTGTGAGATAAAATGTACATTTGGATCATGTCAGCCTATCTTCAAAAGTGTACAATTGAAAATCTCATTATGAAATAAATGTTTTTCTCTCACGTTGGCCACAATTATTGGCACTCAATTATAGCAATTTCCTTTTATAATGCCTGATGAGTTTGGAAAACCTGACAACAGATCAGAGACCATTCCTCCATACAGAATCTCACCAGATCCTTCAGATTCTCAACTCCATGTTGGTGCTTCTTCTCTACAGTTCACCCCACTCATTTTCTATAGGGGACTGGGACGGCTATGGCAGAAGCTTCATTTTGTGCTCATTGAACCATGTTTGTGTTGATTTTGATGTTTGTTTTGAATCATTGTCCTGATGGAAGATCCAACCACGGCCCATTTCAAGATTTCTAGCAGAGGTCAGGTTTTGATTTTTTATCTGTTGGTATTTGCTAGGATCCATGATACCATGTATCTGAACAAGATGCAGGACCTCCAGCAAAAAAAATAGGCCCACAACATTAAATATCCAGCGGCATGGGGTACTTTTTTTATTTTTTATCCCTGTTTGCACTAAAATGATGTTTTATTAACAAGGTTCGGGAGAAGCACGTTCAGATAATTGACTCAAGTGAAGAGCACTCAGCTAATCAACAATAAGAGGTATATTTATACGCAGCAGTCTTACCTCCGTTTTATTGACACTTTTTCAGCATCCCTCCACCACCCCTGGTGTTCTGGGTTCGGGCCAAATTCCGAGCTCGAAGCCCTCCCCCGGACACGACGCCAAATACGCATTCAAATTTACTCTCTATAAATTATATGTAAGTGTGAACTCGTGAAACCCATCTGGTGGGTTTGCTGCCAAAAAGCTCTTTTTTGTTTCATCTGACCATAGTGTCTGACAACTGAATATGCTGGAGTTTGTTTTTGGATGAGAAAGGATGATTTTTCTTGAAACCCATCCAAACAACTGGTGGTGATGTGAGTCCTGTTTTTAGGCTTTCTGACCCCAGGACTCAACTAATCTCTGCAATTCTCCATCTGTGATCCTTGAAGAGTCTTTGGCCACTAAAACTCTCCTCTTCACCGTGCATTAGGACGATATAGACACATGTCCTTTTCCAGACAGATTTGTAACTTCTTAATTATTGCCCTGATGGTGGAAATGGGGATTCAATGCTTTAGCTATTTTCTTACATCCACTTTCTATTTTGTGAAGCGCAGCAATCTTTTGCTGCACATTAGAAATGGAAGCACTAGTGTAGTTCTACTCAAATGTCACGTCATTCATTAATGATCTATCTAGCCAATCATTATTCATCATCTGTAGTATATAAGTTCTGTTCCCACCCATTACTATGTTCGCAGAGACTGACACCGGCGTTCACCCCCATCCTCCCCACCACCACCAGGACGGTCCCATGCCCATACATCAGGGGGTAGGCTCCGCCCTTGCCTTCATCTTCAGGCAGGAACTGCAAGCATCCGCTACCCTCCGGATTCGGACTATGGACAGGGCCTACGCCAAAGAACTTTATCATTTAATCTATTCGATACTCATCGTATACAAACTGTAAATAAATCTTATTCAAATGTTATTCTCACCTCCTGAGCTCAGAACTCTTTGGTTTTACTCACTTTGATGAATGATTGAGGGAATTTGGCCTTTGTGTTTCCTCATATTTAAACTCCTGTGGAACAGGAAGTCATGGCCGGACATTATCATGGTCACCCTGGTGTGCTAAAAAAAATCTAAATATGAATGGGAATATAATTCAGAGATATTACTCATAAGAATTTCTAGGGGTGCCAATAATTGTTGCCAACATGCATTGGAGAAAAACATTCATTTCATAATGTGAGTTTTTCCCCACTTCCAATTTTTTTTACTTCAATGAAAGGTTAGAATTGTGTGATTTTTTTTTTAATGAAAGACCAATAAGGATAAGCCACGCAGATGTATTTTCACAGCAGCTTTTGCTCATATTTACCAAGGGTGCCAATATTAGTGGAGGGCATTGTAGTTTTATCAATAAGGAACTAAACATGAAGCCTTTTCAGCCATGACTATCGAACAGATCAACAGAAAACATGACAGTAAAACTAGCACATATCTTTTTAATTTGGCGAGTGTAAGAACTCACACCCGATCTTGATGGGAGATCCAGCCATGATAGATGTATAAGTTAATAGGGAGTGTGTTTAGAGTGAACGTTATGACACCCCTGAAGTGGCCTGCTGGTATTGTACTGGTTCACAGTTGACAGACTCTGAGAGTTCAACTCCATATGGAACATATATCACTCAATCTTCCTAACTGCTGGTGCTGCTGCACTTATTAAACTCACTTTAACACATGGCAAGTGGGCTTCACGCTGCAAGTCTCTCGCACACTCTACGCTTACTCTTTGTGGTCAGCTCCATATATTTCACAGGCACTGACTACTGCAGGAGGATTTGATTAGTGAGATGCTGAGATCTGTCATCTTTTCAAGCTTAGCCGTAAAGACATTTTTTATTTCTTAGTGGACTTTACTGGCTAATCATTTGGTTGTATTTTAAATAAAACATTTATTAAATGTTTTTTTTTATTAATAAATATACAAAGAAATGTAAAGAGGCAAAAATAAATAAATAAATAAATATACAAAATAAATAATTATTTATTAAAAAAATTCCTTATTTATGTATATATAATTTTTTCCCACATTAATGTATTTATTCTTTTATTTATTTATACATTTATTCATTTCTATTTTTATTTATTTTCACATTTATTCATTTATACATTTATTTATTTATCTATCTATTTATTTTTACATTAATGCATTTTTACATTTCTTTGTCCGTAGGGTAATGAGGAGGGTGTGGTTTACCTCAGCCATAGCAATCGAGCTCAGAGTAGGCGAGGGCGAAGCGTTGAGGCTGGATTTGTAAAATGTCCTGGGCTAACAAACATGAACAGCAACATCTTCAACAGATCTGATAACAGGGACTCTGAAATTGAAGGGCTTGATATTTTCCATTACCAGTCAGAACACACGGAAAGGTGGCATTTTAATGTAACTTCCAAAAACAATACTGACAGAAACAGAAACAAACTTATTTTCGATTAAGCAGAGGTAGTCTTTAGCCTACCCCCGTAAACTGATGTCCAGGGGCAACCTTATGACCTATGACTTAACCCGTGATATAAGATTTTGGCCATATACCTATCCAAGTCATTCATCACAGACAGTATCAACGTCAGTAGGCAATACTTATTGTATTTCGGCCACACCACAAGGTGTCCCTCTGGTCTCTACGCTTCACCCTCGCCTACTCTGAGCTCAATTGCTATGTCTGAGGTAAACCACACCCTCCTCATTACCATATGGACAAAAAAATTTAAAAATACATAAATTAAAAATAAATAAATGTAGAAATAAAGAAATGTAGAAATACATAAATGTAAAAATAAATAAATGTATAAATAAATAAATGTGGAAAAAATTATATATACATAAATAAATGTATAAATAATGTTTTATTTTCTTTTGCTTTTCTATGTATATTTATTTATTTATATATTTATTTATTTTTGCTTTTTTACATTTCTTTGTATATCTATTTATGTATTTATTTATTTATTTTAAATTTTGGCAGACTTGGCATTCCATACTATACTGTACATTTAAACAGCCAGCACTATTTGTATCTATTTTTTTTTTCTTTCTATCATGACAGAGCCATTTATACAGTACCTGTTCATATCTCACCTCTCTTTTTCCTTTAAACGTATAGTTTACTTAAGAATATTCTCATTGTGTGGAAGTTTTTATTGTTGTTTAGAGTGAAGGTGAAAATAGCACACAGAAGTTGATGGTATAACCGTAGCTTATCTCTAAAGAAAAGAAAAGTTCATTTTTGTAAGTATTAGGGTCTAAGGTGACATGTTGCTGAATGAGAATTTATTTGAAAAGTGCTACAACTATAAAATATTCTGATACACGTTTATGTACACCAACATTCAAAAGTTTGGGATATCTACTGCTGAAAAAAAAAATATGCTATAGGTTTCTTTATGCAAATCAGTGCACAGAATCTTAATCAAGCTTAATCAACCAATGTGAGTTTTAGCTTGATGGCTTGTTATACTCATTCACACCAGTAATAAAATATAATGTTTAAGCTAAATTCTGTGTCTGTCTATACCCAAAAGGGATAAAGGAATGTTTAATGAACAAGTAATGAGTTTTTCGTGAACCGTGTCTACTGATTTGGTCATCATTTAGTCATAGTCATCATATATCAATGGAACATGAAGAGTATAAATTAATGACAGTCCAGGACACCTGTGGCTAGTGCAGAAATGCAGTGGTGTTTTATTTGGATCTATTTACAGACCTCTGAAGAAGGATTTTTAAAAACATGGCATATTATGAAATCTCGGTTTGGGTTAAATGACTCATTTATTAATAGCTGTGGTCCATTTTCACAGTGCCTTCAACAGCTTAAACCACATCCTGCTCAGTGAATCAGCTGATGGAAATGTGCAAAACAGGAAGCAGGACTTTCTACATAATAAACACCAATGTACAATAGCCTCATACCAAACACCTAAAAGCAACACCTTATTGGGCAACAGAAAATGTAACTTTGGTGAATTGCCTTTGTGCATTAATGTTGACGACATGAGGCTGATATTAGATTAGGGTTCACGGGGGACAATAGTCTGTACCAGCTGCTTATTTTCTCATTATCATAAATGATACTCAAAAGAACACATAAACTATTTTAAGCCCAGAGTGAAAGGGAGAAATGGGAAAAGTGCAGCCACACATAGTGGGTTGCTGTGTTTGCCAGCGCTCTCTTGCTGATGGCAATATTGAAGTAATCTCAACCAGATGTTCATTAATGGCTTTTTAAGAGATCTCAGGGAGCGAGGTGGAGAAGCGGCCCAGATCTGCGCTCTGATCTCAGGCTCGCTTTCACCGTGCCAAGGGCCCGGAGCTCCACAATAACACACATCATCTGACAGCTCCGCTCCCTAGCAACCGGCCTGTTTACACGGACAACACTCACCACAGGGAGGCTATTTGCAGGCTTCCCTCGCAAAAAACATATCTTTCCCTACAATTATGAAAAATGATGAGTCTAGAATTTACAGTAAATTGCCAAGAAGACTGGGATTTTCTTCACTGGGTCATGTCTTACTATACACGGAACCTCATAAATGAGGCTAATGAATGTGAAAAATATGTATATTTTAAACACATTTTAATGGTTAAATCCTTTAACCTGAGATACCTAATGAAATTAAATGCATTAATCAGCTTATATTGATAGCAATATCATTACAGCCTAGAAATCTAGATGCCCTAGCGGCAGCAAATCTAATTTGCAGCCAGGATAGTCTAGCAACTCTCCGTTGGCTTGCGAGCTGGAAAAACCAAACTCTGGTCAGGCCAATCACATGGTGTATAGAGTCAGTGGGCGGGCTTAACATAATGACGGCAAGAGTTGCGTTGATTCCGCGTGTTACTCGTAAACAAAGAAGCTGGCGAACAGCGGTCTTTAGAATCGGCTTTGGCCGCGACTCTGGAAGACTTGGAGTTAAGCTTTTCTTTGAGAAAAGAACAAAGGACGGCACTGAAGTCATTCTTAAGACAAGGAAGATGTGTTCAGAGTTTTGCCGACCGGATACGGCGAAAGTTTAGTCTATGGACTCGCTCCGCTTCACCTTCTTCGTTGCTCTGGTTGATTATAGCGCTATCCTATTGCATCCAGAGGGAATTTGAAAGACAACCGTTTATCCCGCCCCTCGGATTGAGCCCTGCCAATGGTGTGTTCCCAGACACAACATCTTGATGTGGGTCTGACTTGTCAGGCTAATATCATTACGCCAGTAGGCAAGTGATACTCGTTCATTCCAGTGATTCGTTCAAAACACTGATTCTTTCAGAAACTAACTGGCTGTGTCTGAAATCGCATAATCTCTTGAGCAGGTACTTATTTTGAATATCTTCACAACCCTTAAAAAAGTATGTTTCATATAGTATGATATAGGATTCGTCATGTTGTCATTATCATGTGACCTACCAGCATCTGTTGCGTCGCTTCAATGCTGTCCATTCACAATTCCTCTCCCATGGCCTCATGGGATAGTTAAGTGTCCATCGTATGCACACTTCTTTTGTCACATACTGTTTTATGCGTAAGTAGGAAAGTATGCGATGTCGGATGCAGCCACTTAAGATGGTTTTATAGAGTGGTGCAGGTATAACGTCACTTTGTAGGCCAATTGGCAGTTAGCATCACACTGGTTCCCTTGACAAAACCCAATAGGATTTTCCCATTGGCTTTTGGATTATCGCAAAAAACAAGCTCTGTGATCAACAAAAGTTTATGATACTTACATCCATCAAGATTATTTTCACAGATAAACACAACTTTAATGAATTTTGAAGCCTATATGCAGTCGACAGAAGTAAAAAGTCCCATTTAACCACTTGTTAGCAACCGCCTTTTTCAAGACACATTACAGCTTAAAAAAATCACGAGTAGGGTAATACTGATATATTTTATGTTATAGAATAAAACGTGAAAGTGTCTTGTGTTCACCACAGACTTTATTTCAGCCATTTAACCAAAAACCCATTAAAAAAACCCATTGACTTTGGGACGATGGAACCAGAAGTGCTAAAATGCTAACTCGTTTCCACGCTTTGACCAACAAAGTGATGTCACATTACAGCTGTCATGATCCCAGCCTGTGTTCCCTTGGTCTTGTGTGGACTTTTATGTTATTTCCTTTTCTATGCCATGTTTTGTAGTCCTTTGTAGTTTTTCTTGTTGATTAGTTCTTTGATTCTTCCCAGGTGAGTCTTATGTGCCAATTACCCCTTGTGTATTTAAACCCCAGTGTTTCTTGTATTCATTGTTGTATGCACCTATGAAGTTGGTTCGCAATCCGCCATTGAAGAGGAACAAGAAGAAGAAGAAGAAGAAGAAGAAGAAGAAGAAGAAGAAGAAGAAGAAGAAGAAGAAGAAGAAGAAGAAGAAGAAGAAGAAGAAGAAGAAGAAGAAGAAGAAGAAGAAGAAGAAGAAGAAGAAGAAGAAGAAGAAGAAGAAGAAGAAGAAGAAGAAGAAGAAGAAGAAGAAGAAGAAGAAGAAGAAGAAGAAGAAGAAGAAGAAGAAGAAGAAGAAGAAGAAGAAGAACAAGAACAAGAACAAGAACAAGAACAAGAACAAGAACAAGAACAAGAACAAGAAGAAGAAGAAGAAGAAGAAGAAGAAGAAGAAGAAAAACAAGAAGAAAAACAAGAAGAAAAACAAGAACAAGAAGAAAAACAACAAGAACAAGAAGAATGGCTGTATGTTTAGTGAGCTAATTCTGTTTTCTGGTTCTCTGGTCTCCGTGTTTTTCTAAAATGCTTTTTTTGTCAATAAACTCACTGCGTATGGATCCAGCTCGTCCTCGTTTTTGGGTTCACCCTGTGTTACAACAGTCTTGACGTCACTGAATTTTGTTCAGTGTTGTGCAACAGTCAATCACTGGTTGTGGATATCATAGAAATTAATGAGAAGTGCCGTTAACCAAATCATACCTGTCGCGCAATTGTCTTTGACTTCTCTTATAAAACAGCCTTTTTTTCATGTAAATTCTAAAAATAGATCACTCCAAAACAAATGCTTAAGAGCAAACATGTTGAAGATTAGCATATGGACTGTTGATTCATTACATGACAAGCCGTTCACCCGCAGTTTATTCAGCGTACTGATGCCTCTTCTCCATTGACATCCATTAATAATTTGCTAACCTTGCAGACTTACCTTCAAGTAGCTTTGCAGCCACTAGGCCTATTTATGAGTGAGTCATTGAATCATTCATTTATCGGATTAGTTCAAAAATTGTTGAATTCATAATTGCATTCTACTTTTACTATTTATGCCAGAAAGATATGGTAAAAGTAGTAAGAGTAGTATGCAGTTATAATAATCATTTAGGCCTTTTTAACCGATTTGTTGAAAAACACTTCATTCAGGAAAGAAACACGTCTTTATGAGCGAGTAGCAATTTAATAACTCATTCAACCAATTCGTTCAAAAACACAGATCTATTCAGGAACAACAACAAAAAGTCAATGAATATTTACTCAGCCAATTCGCACAAAAACACTTAAGCTGTGTCTAAAATTGCATAGTCTTTCGCCTACTTTTTTTTTAATAGGCCTACTATGAATTTGAACATATACTACTCTGTTGGCGTACTGTTTTTCGCCTAGGCTACTTTACTATTACAGTTTATTAAATTAATTATAAATGAATCTGCAATATGACCCAAGATCAGTTAAAACCATTAGACAATAGCTTATGAGTTCACCAGATCAACAACGCAGCAGTGAACCATCAGAATTTTAAAATGTTTCAAAACCACATCAAAAATCACCACTTGGTGAACCTCTGATTCGAAACTAAAGATTTGTAAATGTTCCGAAAGCACAGTACGTTTGGAACGTTTACTTTGTTTGGAACTATTTTAATCGGCAAAGCAAAAATACAAAAAGGGTTACTGGTAATATTGTGTATAAAATGTAAGTTGCTCAGTTTTATATTCTTGTTTATTGAACTGCTGATTTGATATTTTTACTGTTGTAGATATCACAGACTAATCACACAGCGAACACTAGAAGCAGCGCCTCCTACTTTTCAAAGCTATCACCTATTAGACTTTTTTTCTTTAATTTTCTTCAGAATCTCAGAGCTTTTCACAGGTTTACGGGTTTTGCAGTGCCAGAGCTCACTTTATTTGCTCCTCATGTGCACAGACTGCCAGCTCTGGTCTGGTGCTGTTGAGTCTCACTCTCCATGGTTTTGATCAACAGAACACCATGTACTTCCTTTGTTCCTTAATACAAACCAAACATGGAAACAACTGAGCATTATTATGTGAGTGATGAGGTTTACATGCATTCCTAATTAGATCTGGGCTTTTAAAAACGACTACAATCTAAATTTAGACCTGTGTTAGATCTGCTCAGAATAAAGCCCACCGCTTTCCATTTTTCAACAAACAACACATCCAACCTCAAGCAAATAGCATATAATTGAACGACCAAATTGGACTATTAGCATTGCATGATTTGGCTTGTTTGTGAATGACAGTGCGCTTTAAGAAACACGACAAGCAGTTGCAATCATTTTGCCAATAAATCAGCAAATCTTGAGAGCGCAGGTATTTTTCCTCCATCATTCTGACTATATTTGACAATGCAAACATCCACGACGCTGCTCTATTCGGCCCTACCAGTCCTGCCAGGAGGCATTTATGTCAGAGAGTCAAGTTTGATGGCAAACTTGAAATGATTTTCATCGTCTCTGCTGCCAGAGGCTGCTTCAGGCCTCCTTTTGTTCTCCTGGTTTGCAATGGGTATTGCAACAATTACGGGACTGTAATGCTAATGATGGGTTTAAAATGGGCATTTTGCTGTTCCCTTCAGACTTGGGATCCCAATAGACTGAGATTACCTAGGCAAACCTCAGCACAGATGGGCAGTGGAGAAGTCAAATTGGTAACAGATGTGAGCCCCCTGAAATGCTGGCTTGGATACCACAGATATATAGGCCCTCAAGGCCATTGCAATATTATTGATCAACTACAAAAGCAGCATTTGTTGTCATAGGTCTAATAACACTTAATTATTTAAGAGCTGCATAAAGAATCTTGTAAAAACAATGTTCTGAAAGCAAATGAATGCCAAGAGTGCATTTTAATATTCAGTGCACTTCTGGTGTGCCTATATATGTGACAAACTGGGTTGTGTATTTGGGTGAGACCCAATCGTGTCTAATAAACATATGGGAAAGCATAATAAACCGGAGAGTATGAACGTTTTTTCCTAAAGCCCCTGAGGTGAGCCCCTACACTCAATTACCTCTGTAAACATCCCATAGCCCACGTTTCGTTCTCTCTATGTGGCTGAGAGACTTTCTCAGTTGTAATCAGCCCATATCTGGGCAAGAGTTTATTTACTGGGCCGAAGGAAAACAAAAGAACATTTTGAGCTTAACTAAATAAACTAGCCATTAACCCTGTCATCCACTTAAACTAATGGATTTAGCCAGTGTTTGCTTTTTCTTATACTTACACAAGGGTGGCGTTAAATGAGACAAGCACATGGATGTTGTTGTGGATGTTATACTGCATTTTCAGTCGAGAGGTGCAAATCACATTAGCAAAATTTTGCAGTCAAAAAAGGTCTATTGTCAATAATGTAGCAATGTATGAAGCCCAGCTAACACAGAAGTCACTTTCAAACTAGCTTTTCAAGCAGCTTTCTGTTGATCAATGCAGTGAATCAACTTAAACCTGTTATGAAATCTGCACAGGGAAATTTCACCTCATGTGGATTCCTATTAATATGACTGGTTGCCTTTCAATATCGGTCTCTCAACGTTGCATCATCGACGCTATGGGCAATAGCCAATGGCGTTTAAGCGTGCGACTCTGGGGCAGCAACGTCCCCTATATACACTATATTCCCAAGGTTTTGGGACACCTGTCTTTACATGAACTTTAATGACATAGGGAGTTGGCCCACCCTTTGCAGCTATAACAGTTTCAACTCTACTGGGAAGGCTTTCCACAAGGTTTAGGAGTGTGTTTATGGGAATTTTTGATCATTCTTCCAGTAGCGCATTTGTGAAGTCAGGTACTGATGATGGACTAGAGGTCTGCCTCGCTGTCTCCGCTATAATTTATCCCTAAGGTGTTCTATCGGGTTAAAGCCAGTCAAGTTCCTCCACACCACACATGCTCATCCATGTCTTTATGGACCTTGTTTTGTGCACTGGTGCGCAGTCATGTTGAATAAGGAAGGGGCCATCCCCAAACTGTTCCCACAAAGTTGGGAGCATGAAATTGTCCAAAATGTCTTGGTATGCTGAAGCATTAAGAGTTCCTTTCACTGGAACTAAGGAGCCAAGCCCAACCCCTGAAAAACAACCACACACCATAATCCCCCCTCCACCAAACATTACACTTGGCACAATGCAGTCAGGCAAGTACCGTTCTCCTAGCAACCACCAAACCCAGACTCATCTATCGGATTGCCAGACAGAGAAGCGTGATTCGTCACTCCAGAGAACACGTCTCCACTGCTCTAGAGTCCAGTGGCTGTGTGCTTTACACCACTGCATCGAACGCTTTGCATTGCACTTGGTGAGGCTTGGATGCAGCTGCTCAGCCATAGAAACCCATTCCATGAAGCTCTCTGTGCACTGTTCTTGAGCTAATCTGAAGGCCACATAAATTTTGGAGGTCTGTACTGTAGCTATTGACTCGCACACTGTGCACCTCAGCATGCGCTGACCCTGCTCTGTGATTTTACGTGACCTACTACTTTGTGGCTGAGTTGCTGTTGTTCCCAGTTGCTTCCACAAATATTAATATTATAATACCAAACAGTTGACCGTAAAATATTTAGTACACTGTAAAACCTAATTCTAATTAAAAAAGCATGCAAACCGATTGCTTTAAAAAAAAAAAAAAAAAAGTAAAGTGACATAGGAATAGTATGTTGTGCTAACAAATGTTTAGTTGGCATAGTTCACTTACACAAGAGTTCTAGTAACTAAAAAAGAACTGTAGAGTGTACTTGATCTTTGTGTTAATTTCTGACTAAATCATTAACTATAGTTAATTATTCAGTCAGAAGTTAGATCAACTTTTAAAAGCAACCTATTTATTGCTTATCTTCCTTTGAAACCAAATAACTGTGATTTCTAGTTGCATCGGTGCATCAGTAGGAGCCCTCCGCTGCCCAAAGGCCATGAAGCAGGAAGCAGCGGCAGGTGAAGGCAGGGGATGAGCTCACGTCAAGTCAGTATCCACGTGCCTCGATTCCATCTGAACTTCTTGTGATTTTCACCTCTGCCTAGGCCGACCCATGTGGAAGCCAACCTTGAGGAATCAAAAAGCTTGCATAGGTCCTTCAGGCCCCTGTTTTCTGAAAGTGCTCACGACATTAAACAGCATTCTCCCTTGTATAAAGTATGAATTGCTCCAGCTGCTTACTTGCATTAATTAATCAGCCCCCCACCTCAGCAGTCTCAGCCTCCATGGATTGTGATGAATTACTGTATAAACACCCGCTAAATCACTGTTTCAGTAATGGAGTGTGGTACTGTCTTTAATACACTACCATTATGTACGCTGGCGCTGCCGCCATTCAGTTGCTCTTTTATGATAAATCCCTAGCTGTGCCATGGCTTTTATAAAGGCGTATGGTGTTGCTTACACTAACCACTATGTAGGTTGGTGCTGCCGTTCATTGCCTTGCTATGGTAAACACCGGCCGCACTGCTGTTCTCATGAGAGGGTGTATCTGCTATATACGTCTCATGTTTACCTGTACAGGGAGTGCAGAATTATTAGGCACGTTGATTTTCTGATCATATTTTTTTTCCAGGCACATTTGACCAATTCCAAACCACAGTAATCCTAATAACTACTATTGATTTAGTATTTAATAATGTATAAGTGATATATAATTGTTCATGAAGGCTGGAAATGAAAATCACCTTATATTCAGGTGTGCAGAATTATTAGGCATGTTTTCTTTTACAGATAAATTGAGCCAAAAAAGAGATTTAACTCAGACTGAAAAGTCAAAAAGTATTAAATGCCCATGAGGAGGATGCAATACTAGACATTGCAGTTAAGGCATGACCATTGGACAGTGAAATGCTCGTTGGGTCAGCAGGGTCAGACAAAAACATGTGGCGGAGAAAAGACACCTATTAACCGCAAAAGAATTAAGAATTAAGGTGAAGAATTAAGGGTGAAACCATCAGGAACCCTTTAGTCTCCAGCGCCACCATTTTCCAGAGCTGCAACCTACCTGGAGTCTCCAGAAGTGCAAGGTGTCAGGATCTCAGAGACTTCAGTTAGGTAAAGAATCCTAAAAAATGACCCCCACTAGATAAGAATCACAAGCTGAAGTGTTGTAAAATACATGAAGAAGGTTTTTTTTATAGGCTTTATGGACAGATAGGTTGAGAGTCACTCTTGAAGGACCAGCACCACATCCTCTAGTACCACTGTTTGAAGAATTCATCTTCCAGAATCTGGCAGTACGTTTTGGGAGTTCATTTTTAGTCCATCTCTGCAAAACGGACTTCAGGATGGACTAAAATGAACTCCCAAAACGTACTGCCAGATTCTGGAAGATGAATTCAGTGGTACAAGAGGATGTGGTGCTGGTCCTTCAAGAGTCATTCTCAACCTATAAAACCTATAAAGCCTATAAAAAAGCAGGCTTCATGTATTTTACAACACTTCAGCTTATGATTCTTATTTAGTGGGGGTCATTTTTTAGGATTCTTTACCTAACTGAAGTCTCTGAGATCCTGACACCTTGCACTTCTGGAGACTCCAGGTAGGTTGCAGCTCTGGAAAATGGTGGCGCTGGAGACTAAAGGGTTCCTTATTTCTTCACCTTAATTCTTAATTCTTTTGCGGTTAATAGGTGTCTTTTCTCCGCCACATGTTTTTGTCTGACCCTGCTGACCCAACGAGCATTTCACTGTCCAATGGTCACGCCTCAACTGCAATGTCTAGTATTGCATTAGTATTGCATCCTTCTCATGGGCATTTAATAATTTTTGACTTTTCAGTCTGAGTTAAATCTCTTTTTTGGCTCAATTTATCTGTAAAAGAAAACATGCCTAATAATTCTGCACACCTGAATATAAGGTGTTTTTCATTTCCAGCCTTCATGAACAATTATATATCACTTATACATTATTAAATACTAAATTAATAGTAGTTATTAGGATTACTGTGGTTTGGAATTGGTCAAATGTGCCTGGAAAAAAAATATGATCAGAAAATCAACGTGCCTAATAATTCTGCACTCCCTGTATGTTCCCCTTCTTGAACTTGGATCCACATATAAAAGCATATATTTGAGTTGACAGAACTTATTAAATTATGTTTGATGAAAGCACGTTCCAAATTCAATTGTTACGTCTTATAGCAGGCTGCCTCAGGTTTTTGACTTTTCTCTGTGAGGATGTGTCAACATGTACAGTATCAACCAGATCTAAACCAACTGTTGTTGACAAGCAGTAATCTGGGTTTAGACCCCGCCGCAGGACTCAGGAAGTTCTCTTCAACCCCAGATGTTCAGTTGGTGGTCAGACAGATCAGCTGAAGTTACATCCACTGCTAAGCAGTTTCCACAGGACAGCGCACCCATGTTTAAAGCAAATGGGAGGTGGTTCCAGACAAATTGGTGGAAAAGTTTTATTCTGCGGTCACAACAGTGCTTAAATTGCAAGTTGCCAAGCTCAATGACTAGTGTGTAAATATGAGCAATCTTTTAAAAAGTAAATAGCAGAAAAGACAAATGATAATATTGTAATGTACCATACCTCTTTATGCATAAGAACACAGATATACGACCCTAACTTTTTACTGTTCACTTGATGCCTTTGTGACTCCCAGACAGAATGTCTGTGTATGGGTGGAGGTGGGGATTTTTCGTCCACTTTTTTTGCAGGTTACATCGATACACCAGTAGGTGGCGACAACTGGGTATTGGGTATATAACTATATATCTGGAGTATTTAATTGATTACAATACAAAAATATTAACAATAATACAATATTAACTAAAGTAGGCCTAAACATAACATCTTAGTGTATTATATTAAAACTACGGCTGTCAATTTGACACATTCATTTTATTAAAGGGTTAGTTCACCCAAAAATGAAAATTCTGTCATTAATTACTTACCCACATGTCGTTCGACACCCGTAAGACCTCCGTTCATCTTCGGAACACAAATGAAGATATTTTAGTTGAAATCTGATGGCTCTGAAAGGCCTCCATTGGCACAATGCACGGTTCACTCTCAAGACCCTTAAAAGGTACTAAAGACGTTGTTACAAAGTCCATCTCACTACAGTGGTTCTAAAATAACTTTATGAATCGGCGAAAATAGTTTTTGTGCGCAAAAAAACCCTAAATAACGACTTATATAGTGATGACGATTTCAAAACACGGCCTCATGAAGCTTCGAAGTGTTATGAATCAGTGAGTTGAATCATGATTCGGATCGCGTGTCAAACTGCCAAACTGCTGAAATTTGGCGATCCAAACTGCTGATTCGGCTCACTGATTCATAGCGCTTCGAAGCTTCATGAGGCCGTGTTTTGAAATCGTCATCACTATATAAGTCGTTATTTTGGGTTTTTTTGCGCACAAAAACTATTCTCGCCGATTCATAAAGTTATTTTAGAACCACTGTAGTGAGATGGACTTTGTAACGACGTTTTTAGTACCTTTTAAGGGTCTTGAGAGTGAACCGTGCATTGTGCCAATGGAGGCCTTTCAGAGCCATCAGATTTCAACTAAAATATCTTCATTTGTTTTCCGAAGATGAACGGAGGTCTTACGGGTGTCGAACGACATGATGGTAAGTAATTAATGACAGAATTTTTATTTTTGGGTGAACTAACCCAGGATGTTTAATAAACATCCTGCCCCGCCCCAGACCTTCGAGGTTCATCTTACATTTCATACAATTAACCATACTAAATTTATGCCATAAAGTGGCATACAGTAAAAATAGTGATGTAGCATTTTGTCATATTACACAGCTAATTGAGGGAAAATAGCTACTAGTTAAGTACATTACATTGCTAACAATGATAAAATCTACATAATTTGGTCATTTTGAAGATCTCAGTTGATAACATTTAAGATAAGGTTGGGCGACCGTGACCCTTCTGCTTGTCCTCTAAGTAACCTTCTTACATACAATGGATATGTCTCACTAATTTCATCACCTCCCTCAACGGCGTGTCAAATATGTCTTCACCCCGGTCACATTGGCATAAATATAATACATACATGACTCTCCAGATTGGACATGCTGAATATTTTGCATTCTGATCGCTACTGTTTGAAATGCAATATGCAGGGATTCTGGCTGAACTCTGGATGTGCTTGAGTGCTTTTGCTTGGGAAAGGGGGTTCTGTGACTTTAGGTCAGTGGGAACCAGATATTGCTAGGGGCACTGGGGTTTTGACAATTTCTGCAGTCATGACAATACCATGACTTTAGTTTGATTGTGTATGAGTAAGTGCATTCGGGGCTAGATAAAGAAACCAGGCTTTTGTACAGGAAATGGAGATGTATTGGTCCTAATGGTAATTGAAAACACGAGGGAAGTCTCTGATGGTAACACACTCCCTGAAGAATGTTCAGTTTCCACTAACTGGTGTGCTCAATTCATTCTCGAATGACAGTCCTAAGGCCAAACACAAAACTCATAAAAGGCTTGTGTTTAAACAGGTTTATACAGTAGTTAGTTCTGGTCCTTAAATCTGATTCTCCAAGCACTGATATAGAGTGCTGCAGTGATGACATGTTGTAGGCCAACCCGGAAGTTACATCACCCTGGTTCCCCCGACAGAAACACAATAGAGTGCCGAAGTAATGACGTCACTTTGTAGGCCAAAACGCGGAAGTGAGTTAGCATTTTAGCCCTATGGGTTCCCTCGCCCTAAAGTCTATGGGTTTTTTGAATGGGTTTTTGCTAAATCACCTGAAATAAGGTCTGTGGTTAACAAAGCCTCTATATATTTTCACGTTTTAATCTATGACATAAAACACACTAGTTATAACCTGCTTGTGATTTTTAAGACTTTATTGTGTCTTAAAAACGATGGTTGCTAACAAGTTGCTAAAAGGGACTACATCCTTTGGCGGGGACTTTAGACGTCATCGTGACAAACAGGCAATCTCTCACTAGCCCACGTTTTAGCCTAAGAATGAAGAACTTATGTGGCGTGAATAAATCGCGCTATTCGCGCAAAGTTGGATGCTTGAACATTTGGAGTTTACTCTCTTCACATGTTTGTCTCGTTGAGAAATGGCTGACATGGGCTGTGTTTACACGTCTTTTTGTGTTAAAATCTACTGTTAATGTGTGACAACTTAGTTTTAAGACTTTTTCAGTCGATAATGTAGTTGTTTAAAGCTCAAATCTGTGGTTTATTTATAAGAAGAGTGCCTATTTAAACATTTTATCTGGTGTTATCGGAGTTGTGAGCTCCAGTGAGTCAGCGGCGGTCAGCGCTTGTTTAGCCGGCGAGAGTTGACTTTCCTCGGCTAGTCCTTCTGCCGTCTGCCGCTGGCTCTGATGTCTCTGTGGCGTCTCCAGCTATAATTAGTCTTGTGGAGATTTAACGGCCCATATTTGCTCTCATGGATCTATAATTTGTTCCCTGGCAAATCGTTTAGGCTGATTGCAAAGATAAGTTTCATTACTTGTTTATTTTTAGGCTATAACTGTACGTTACCGTTGTAAGTTACGACTAGCACTGACTTTGAATGTTTGACTGAATTGTTTGCTTTATTTCATGTGTAGCTTATTATACGTTTTGTATTATTGATCATACATAAACTTGCATTTAACAAAAAGAGACTGGGTTGTGTTTCATGTCATTTAATGTTATCACAGTGATAATCATATTGTCTGAAAAAATATTAACAAAAGATAAATCTCAGAGAGGCACGCATAAACAAAATTAGTTTCTAACATTTTTGGAAAAAACGAATGGGCAATATTTCTCATGAAAAAGTGGATAAGTGTTCATACACAGCGCAGATCATAATGAGCGAGCGTGCTTTTAAATAAAGTTTGAGGAAGCTTGATGATGACGTTGATCCGCGACCATGGTGTGCTGTAGTCCGTTTATAGCCTACCGTTAGCATTTTATATCTGACGGCTTTATTTGGGCTTCAAAATGTATACATTTTGGATTAACTTGTAAAAGATTATCTTGGTAGACAAAACGTGTAAGGGTCATTACTCTTTGTTGAACACAGATCTTATTTTTTGCGATTTTCCAAAAGTCTATGGGGAAAATTAATGGCTTTTTGATCGAGGGAACCCATGCGCCGCTAACTTCCGGGTTGGCCTACAAAGTGACGTCATTACTTCGGCACTCTATAGGATTTTTTTTTTCAATTGGCTTTTGGATTATTGCACAAAATAAGCTTTGTGACAAGCAGAAGTTTATGATTCTTACGTTTTGACCATCATCATCATGATCTTCTTCACAAATGAACACAACTTTTATGAATTTTGAAGCCTAAATCAGTATAGTAAAAGTATATTTGGCCTTGTGCTCAATCTTTTGATGGAGATATACTTAATAGAATAATTTAATATAATTGGCTTGTGTTTCCTCTTTTGGTTTAGTCTTCAGTAGACTATTAAATACTTTTTTCACATCGTTTTACATACTGTCTTATAAACTTTCATTGTTTGAAAATATTTTTGAATAGGCTAGTGTAGTGTACACAGGAATTTACTTCAAATCTTTACTCTTTCCCCACCATTGAGTGAATTTTCTGGCTATCCATGTTTTTACTATGGGACGCTATAACTTATCATCTTAAAGGGGTGGTAAAACACATTCTTTTGAAGGCTTGACTGTGTTTGTGGGGTGCACTGTAACATGTGTTCATGCTTCGTTTTAAAAAAAATTGCCTTATTTTTCATATATTTGACCTTTATTCTACACTGCTCTGTCCCTCCTTGTAAAACGGTCTGATGCTTTCCGTGTTGTATGAAGCCAGTCCCTCAAAAATACGCGATGGGCTCAGATTGGTTAGCTGGCCCAGTGTGTTGTGATTCGCTAACCGCAGTGCACGTTTGTCGGAAACGTCATGCCCCTTACCTTTACCGGTAGACTGTGCTTTGGTTAGTATTAGAAACAACGGCGTCAATAAAACCATATGAGCCCGAATCAGACCCAGAACATTTGAGTGAAGATGATTGAGCAGAACCTGTTCAGTCCTCAAGAGTAAAGACTGCGGATCTATAATGATCGCTACTGAATGGCACTTTAACTTTTGTATTTTTAGAACGATTATAGCCAAATATCTGTCGCAAGAACTAACCCAAAACGAACACTAAGCACTGGCTTTAACTAGTAAGTTAGCCAAATCACACACAGAACCATGTTTAGCATGCCTGTAGATAAACAATACATAAAAGCTCTAATCAAAGAATCATTTACACTAATGCCAGGTTCGCTGTTGAGATTTTAACGTTAGTGTTTGTAACGTTAGGTGTTCGTCGGATAACGTTAAGTATGAATGAGCATTTAAAAGACTGGTTTGCAGAACAGCGCTGTCATCTGTTTACTTCCTTGCTACAACCTGTTACCCATGAAATAACATTAATTTGGAAATTGTTTTTTGACTTTTATTCCTCTTGTGCAGAACTCACACAGTACACATTTGGTCGTTGTTATTGTAGTTTACTTTAGTTGAGTATTTATTTTGTGCACATTTATGTGTGTGCGTGTGTGGTCAAACTGCAAACACAAAACAATTCACAATTATTATCTAGTAATGTTCACATCACCAAATACGTTCCTAAAACATTGCAACATCAGCTTTGTGTACTAAGCATTAAACTTTGTTTATCTAAATGCAACATATTTTACAGGCAATACAAACTGTAAATGTCTAAAACAAAGCAAATATATAACATTAGGCGTTTAGGCGCTAATCGCAAATAGCGATCTTCAAATTGATAAACAAACCATCACAAAACTTAAACAACATAACACTACTCACCACGCTGGGAATATAATGTTAGATAATAGTTTTAGCTGGAATTGTTAAGTGTTCAAATCTTCATTTGAGATCAACATGGCTTTCTCACTCAGTTCTCTCAGTTCAGTTTTTTTTTTCTTCCTGCCGCTCTTCCTGCGTGATCACATGTGCTCACCGGAACAACGTCCTTAAAGGGGCAGTACCCAACACAACCTATTACAGGAAAACACATCGATGAAATATAAATCAGACTTACAGGTTGTGGCCCGTAAACAGCTTCTGTTTGTAAATCCAGGTTTCAGGACAAGCCCTTGTGCATATCCTGTATTGAACTCGCGAAGTTTGTGGAAGTTGTCCTCCGTGAAATGTGCAGCGCGCGCGTCGTGCATCCACACACCGGCAGTGTTTTTTTCACGCAGCTGACGTTGTGCAAATCCGGCATTGAAATCGCGAAGCCGGTGGATGTTTTCCTCCGTGAGATGTGCTGCAGGGAGCCCCGCGCGCGCCTGTTCCCCGTCTCAAACACACGTGCATATAACATGCTGTATGTTAAACGCTCTGCAACGCACCCCGTCCCAAGGAAGGCTGAACAGAGCAAGTACCCCAGACCTGCAATCCGGATGAAAATAACAGCGTTTCCTTGGCATCGCGGCAACAACACTCCAGCCTAACTATACCACAACAGCGCCGCGATACAAAATGGCCTCACCCCCCCTTATTTAATATTCTCGGAGGAGGGGTTTATGTAAATATTGAGCCTGTTGATGTCACCAACCCTGGAGGAATGTGTGTAGTCGCCTACTGGCCGTTTGCTGTAGTTCTTAGAAACTGATTTCTTTAAAAGCAAATATCTCCCTTTGCTTTAAACTTTGAACGTTGTAACTTTGCAGATGTTGTTTATGCTCAAGCAGCAACATTACACGCTAGCTAAAGTTAGAATAGTGAAATCGTGGTTTACCACCCCTTTAACCCTCATTCTTCGAGTTTATTCGAGTGGTCCAAGACCCTAGGACGTTTGTCACACTTGAACAAACAAATTGACTGGATTCGAGGAGTTTTGTGGTTGAATTAAAAAAAAAAGTAAAATCCTTCCCTCGCAGATCAATTTGACCCCCTATATGAATGAATGGAATGCAAGGAATGCTTCAGTACACATAGAAAAACCTAAAAATTATCAAACTACCAAATAATTATTTTATAATGTCTACATGTGTATCTGAATCAAGCGTGCCGCACACGTCCTGAAAAGTGAAGCCAAAGCATCTCGATCGCCCTCAGGTGGTTGGCCCCAGTATAGCTCATAAACCCCACCCCCTTCATGTATTCTAATGACCCACGAGACAAACTAAACAATCAAATTACACTTTAAATGTTTTTTTTCCAAAGATGGTTTCTGTCATTTTAGGTCGTTTTTATTACGCTGGTGTAAGTTCAAGTGTTCATTTCTTAAAATAAGTTTAGTTTTAGTTAGTTATTTGATGGTATAAAAACTGTGGTGTGACGTCATGATTAACAGCTGTGATTGACCGCTTTGCTGAGCGATGTTGTCACTGAGGAACCAATAGACTTTTTTTCTGTATTTTCAGGAGGAGATTGGAGTTTAGCTTTAATTTCTACATTTCCATAACTGTTTATTTCACATCAACATAATGAGTTGTTCTGCAGTAAACTGTACTAACAGATACTGACACTAGTGTGGGCAGGGTTTTGATATCGTTGCTCTACTTCCTGCTCTGTGCAGAGGCAGGTCCCAAATTAGAGCAAGATCCATCCATCCATCCATCATCTTCCGCTTATCCGGGGCCGGGTCGCGGGGGCAACAGTCTAAGCAGAGACGCCCAGACTTCCCTCTCTCTAGCCACTTCCTCTAGCTCTTCCGGGGGAACCCCGAGGCATTCCCAGGCCAGCCGGGAGACATAGTCCCTCCAGCGTGTCCTAGGTCTTCCCCGGGGCCTCCTCCCGGTGGGACGTGCCTGGAACACCTCCTTGGGAAGGCGTCCAGGAGGCATCCGAAATAGATGCCCGAGCCACCTCAGCTGGTCCCTCTCGATGTGGAGGAGCAGCGGCTCTACTCCGAGTTCCTCCCGAGTGACTGAGCTCCTCACCCTATCTCTAAGGGAGCGCCCAGCCACCCTACGGAGAAAGCTCATTTCGGCCGCCTGTATCCGGGATCTTGTCCTTTCGGTCATGACCCACAGCTCATGACCATAGGTGAGGGTAGGAACGTAGATTGACCGGTAAATCGAGAGCTTTGCCTTGCAGCTCAGCTCCTTCTTTACCACGACAGACCGGTACATCGACCGCATTACTGCAGAAGCTGCACCGATCCGTCTGTCAATCTCCCGTTCCATCCTTCCCTCACTCGTGAACAAGACCCCAAGATACCTGAACTCCTCCACTTGAGGCAGGAACTCTCCACCCACCTGAAGCCACCCTTTTCTGACTGAGAACCATGGCCTCGGACTTGGAGGTGCTGATTCTCATCCCAGCCGCTTCACACTCGGCCGCAAACCGTCCCAGTGCACGCTGAAGGTCCTGGTTCGAGGAAGCCAACACGACAACATCATCTGCAAAAAGCAGTGACGAAATCGTGTGGTTCCCAAACCGGACACTCTCCGGCCCTTGGCTGCGCCTAGAAATTCTGTCCATAAAAATTATGAACAGAACCGGTGACAAAGGGCAGCCCTGCCGGAGTACAACATGCACCAGGAACAAGTCTGACTTACTGCCGGCAATGCGGACCAAGCTCCTGCTCTGGTTGCACAGGGACTGAACAGCCCTAAGCAGGGGGCCGCCGACCCCATACTCCCAGAGCAACCCTCCACAGAATGCCACGGGGAACACAGTCGAATGCCTTCTCCAAATTCACAAAACACATGTGGACTGGTTGGGCAAACTCCCATGAACCCCCCAGCACCCCAGAAAGGGTATAGAGCTGGTCCAGTGTTCCACGGCCGGGACGAAAACCACACTGTTCCTCCTGAATCCGAGGTTTCACTATCGGCCGAATTCTCCTCTCCAGTACCCTGGCATAGACTTTCCCGGGGAGGCTGAGAAGTATGATCCCCCTATAGTTGGAACACACTCTCCGGTCCCCCTTCTTGAAAAGAGGGACCACCACCCCGGTCTGCCAGTCCAGAGGTACTGTTCCCGACCGCCATGCGATGTTGCAGAGGCGTGTCAGCCAAGACAGCCCCACAACATCCAAAGACTTGAGGTACTCAGGGCGGATCTCATCCAACCCCGGTGCCTTGCCACCGAGGAGCTTTTTAACCACCTCGATGACTTCAGCCCGGGTGATGGACGAGTCCACCTCTGAGTCCCCAGCCACTGCTTCCTCAACGGAAGACATGTCGGTGGGATTGAGGAGATCCTCGAAGTATTCCTTCCACCGCCCGACGATATCCCCAGTTGAGGTCAACAGGTGCCCATCTCCACTGTAAACAGTGTTGGTAGGGCACTGTTTCCCCCTCCTGAGGCGTCGAACGGTTTGCCAGAATCTCTTCGAGGCCGACCGATAGTCTTTCTCCATGGCCTCACCAAACTCCTCCCAGGCCCGATTTTTTGCCTCCACGACTACCCGGGCTGCAGTCCGCTTGGCCTGCCGGTACCGGTCAGCTGCCTCCGGAGTCCCACAAGCCATCCAGGCCCGATAGGACTCCTTCTTCAGCTTGACGGCATCCCTTACTTCCGGTGTCCACCACCGGGGATTGCCGCCTCGACAGGCACCGGAGACCTTACGGCCACAGCTCCAAGCGGCCGCAGCGACAATGGAGGTGGAGAACATGGTCCACTCGGACTTAATATCTCCAGACTCCCTCGGGATCCGGTCGAAGTTCTGCCGGAGGTGGGAGTTGAAGATCTCTCTGACAGGGGGCTCGGCCAAACGTTCCCAACAGACCCTCACAGTACATTTGGGTCTGCCGGGTCTGTCCAGCTTCCTCCGCCGCCATCGGATCCAACTCACCACCAGGTGGTGATCAGTTGACAGCTCCGCCCCTCTCTTCACCCGAGTGTCCAAGACATATGGCCGAAGGTCTGATGACACGACCACAAAGTCGATCATCGACCTCCGGCCTACGGTGTCCTGGTGCCACGTGCACTGATGGACACCCTTATGCTTGAACATGGTGTTCGTTATGGACAAACCATGGGTAGCACAGAAATCCAATAACAGAACACCGCTCGGGTTCAGATCAGGGGGGCCGTTCCTCCCAATCACGCCCCTCCAGGTGTCACTGTCACTGCCCACGTGGGCGTTGAAGTCCCCCAGTAGAACGACGGAGTCTCCAGTCGGAGCACTTTCCAGCACCCCTCCCAGAGACTCCAAGAGGGCTGGGTACTCCGCACTGCCATTTGGGCCGTAGGCACAAACGACAGTGAGAGACCTATCCCCGACCCGAAGGCGCAGGGAAGCGACCCTCTCGTTCACCGGGGTGAACTCCAACACATGGCGGCTGAGCTGGGGGGCTATAAGCAAACCCACTCCAGCCCTCCGCCTCTCACCATGGGCAACTCCAGAGTGGTAGAGAGTCCAGCCTCTCTCTCGTTCCAGAGCCCAAGCTGTGCGTGGAGGTGAGCCCGACTATCTCTAGTCGGTACCTCTCGACCTCCCGCACAAGCTCAGGCTCCTTCCCCGCCAACGAGGTGACATTCCACGTCCCTAAAGCCAGATTCCGTGTCCAGAGATCGGGTCGTCGGGGGCCTCGCCCTCGACTGCTGCCCGATTCACAATGCACCGGCCCCTTACGCTCCCTCCTGCAGGTGGTGAGCCCACAGGAGGGCGGCCCCACGTCACCCCATGGGGGGAGGCCCGGCCACCAGGCGCTCGCATACGAGCCCCAACCCCGGGCGTGGCTCCAGGGTGGGGCCCCGGCTGCGCCATGCCGGGCGACGTCACGGTCCTTGGTGTGGTTGTGGTCATAAGGGTTTGTGAACTGTTCTTGGTCTGGCCCGTCACCAAGGACCTGTTTGCCTAGGGAGACCCTACCAGGGGCATATAGCCCCAGACAACATAGCTCCCAGGATCATTCGGGTACTCAAACCTCTCCACCACGATAAGGTGACAGTTCAAGGAGAGGCTTAGCGCAAGATGTCAGCACCATATTTGGACATTGGTGGCTACATTTTTCTATAATGGAAGATAGTGAAGCGCCGTTTTTTTTGCAGTCTATGATCTGAATGCATACTGAAGAGGAACTCACTTTAGGACCCAGCGGAACCGCTCATTTGCTCCATATAGAGCTATAATGCCATCTAGTGGCAAGAGTCATGAAATATTATGTTATATTATCTTTTTCCCAGAAGAGGTCGGCAAAGACACCCAATGTAAAATATTTTGAGCTGAATTAAAAGGTTTATGCAGGAAATTGTGTTATTTTGAATGGAAGTTGAAAGAAATTGCACTAAAAATAGAAAAAATATTATCAAAACGTAATAAAATACGCTTCAATTAAATTAAGTAGCTATCATTTTAGGGCTTTGGGTCATTTTGACCCGCGAGGGAAGGATGTGGGTTAAAGAGTACAGAATCTCCGGTATACGGGAAGTTCTGATCATCTTACTGACTTTAATTATTTTTTTCAAGTAATTTCATTCTGAAAAATTAAGTATACTTAATAAAGTGAACTTGAAGTATATTTATTTTTTGTAAGGTAGTGATAGGTTGTGCAATAATTTTGTGCGTTTTTGGTCATATAAGCTGCGTAAGAGAACTGAAATCAGGATATAACACTAAGCGTGTCACACGTATGTAACAGTCATGTGTCCAGTCTATTCTCTGCCGTCTGCTTTGGCCTAAAACTTTGTAATCTTTTGAAGTATTAAAATCATTCAGTTATCGTAAGCCATTGCAATATGCATATCGCGATATATAGGCTTCATTGGCGATATTTGGATAAAATCGTATGCAGTCCTTATTTCCGTGCACAGTTGTGCTGTTTGTGTTAAAATATACTCAAAAGAGCAACTCTCTTGCTCGTGTGAAATTGCTTAATTTTTTCTTCAATTTTCATTACATTAATCTAATCTAAATTACAAAAGCAAGCACACATCATACATAAAACCTTCTGTCTTTTATGCTCCTACAGCTGTCTCTTACCAATCAGTGCCACCAAGCTCAGCAGGGCTCTCTCCAACCAGGCAAGGAGTTGGAAAGAGCGCTGTGCACCCTGCTCTGGGTCTCAGCATCCCAAACTCACTGCAGATGTGGAGAGCTGCAAGGTCAGGGCTGGAAATTAAAGAACAAATTCAGAACAGAAGTTAGGGAGCATTGGTGGTTAGGAAGAGGGACACATCCTCCATAGTAAAGTCAGGGTTGTCCAGAGAGCATGTGGCCTCTTTAAACACATCAGAGATTTGAATGTGTATGAGCGTAACGGCCATGAGAGAGACATATGCGAGTGCATCCAAACACTTTGTCTTGGCTGTTTTATCATACTTTTCCTTCTGACCGAGTAGTCCAAGATCTTTTTAAAGGTCAAAACTGATGGCTAAAGGAACCTCTGAACTTGGGCTGGAGCTGGCTAGATTTTCTTTAACCTCTTGTCTCAGAGAATATCCGACTGGCAATTTCCTGTCCATAAATCATGTTCCGTTTCTTTCATGCTCAACATGATTAGATGGATTTTATAACTATAAAATGTTTGCCTAGAAAAACAAACTCTATCAAAGAATGTGTGTTTTAACGTTTAATGTTAAAGGATTAGTTCACTTTAAAATGAAAATTACTCCATGATTTACTCACCCTCAAGCCATCCTAGGTGTAATATAACACAATCTGAGTTATATTAATAATTATCCTGACGTTTCCAAGCTTTATAATGGCAGTGACGGTCCATTGAGTTTGAAGCTCAAAAAAGTCCATTTATCATAAACGGGGTGTTGAAGGGGTCATGAATTGAGAAATCAACTTTTCATTCAGCCTTTGGTATATAAAAGTTCATCTTGATATAAGAATATCCTGTAAGTTTCCGAGCTGAAACTTCCTTGTCAGTCAAAGAAAAGCTTTTATTGACACCAGGCCCAGCAAATGCTCGATCTCAGAATATGCCAACCCTTGACGTCAGCGCGTGGTGAAACGCCGCCTCAACAGAAGAATAAGTACGCCTGATTCTGTAGCCCCGCCCACCGACCGCGGAATCGTTTGTAAACAATCGTTTGTATTCGACTTACGAAAAAAGTGTAACGCCTCTCACAGTTCAGATGTTACGCCTGACGTCATACGTTACGCTTCTTCCGTAAATTGAATACGGAAGGTGGTCTGGCGGAGGCTAGATTAGATTTACTTTGTGAAAGAAAAATGTCTATATTTAAAACTTTATAAACGCGTGGATTCGCTTCAGAAGGCCGTTATTAGCACTCCGGAGCCATGTGGAGTACGTTTATGAGGGATGGATGCACTTTTTTGAGCTTCAAACTCGTGAGCCCCATTCACTGCCATAATAAAGCTTAGAAGAGTCAGGGTATTAATATAACTCATTTGTATTCATCAAAAAGAAGAAAGACATGTACACCATGGCTTGAGGATGAGTAAATCATGGGGTAATTTTCATTTTAAAGTGAACTAATCCTTTAATGTTATCTGCAACAATTTCAACAAGTTTTCAGATTCCCAAGCGTGTAGAACTGCATCTTTTGGGAAGCGAGGCTTGAACGCTGAGCTTCCAGTCTATGCTATCCACTGTGCTTGCACTGCGCAAATCTAAAATATTTTGAAACCTAATTTCCTGTTTCCTGCTTGAATCCTTTCTTCTGCCATGCTATGAATTGCCTCAGGCTCCCCAGCACTTACATCCCCATCATATTGGTGGAAAAGTTGGCTGCCAATTTGTTTGAGTTAATAGGTGATAGTCGATGAAAATACTCTCTGAAGTCCTGCTAGAGTTGGCATGAGGAGGAGCAATGACAAGCGGCCTTTGTGTCTGAGAGTTTCGAAGTTTAGTGTTTAGAAACTTCACTCGCTGCATCAGCGCGTTGATTTATTTCTTATTTTTGTGTTTCAGGGTTTGTTCACCCAGTATAAATAAGCCTATAGTGAAATGATGGCTTATACATATCCTGGTCATGAAACAAAGATTATTTTTGATTAAGTGCTCTCAAATGTTTATTAGCTGAGATTCAAAGGCTTATTCAGAAAGGTTACGGTGTGTTGAAATTAGGTGGGTCATTAGAGCTCAGTATTATCAATCTTAGCACCAACTCTTGACGAACAAACAAAAATGTGTTTGTTGATCTTAACAATTTTTTTTTTAATGTACAGTTTGGGATCAGGTTTTTCTTTAAAAAGTGACCGTTTTACCATCACAGGAATAAATTACATTTTAAAATATGTTAAAATGGAAAACATTTAAAATTGTAATAATATTTCACGGTATTACTGTTTTTATATCATTAATCAAATAAATTCAGTCTAGTTGAGCATGACTTCTTTTCAAAACATCAAATAAATCATTCCGACCCCAAACATATTGCAATGAGAGTTTTTCTCACCCAGCACTTCTAGGAAGCTGATGCTAAATATAATCAGAATTCAGTCCATTTTTGAATCTCGTCAATCCCCCAATAATTAAACAATACAGTCTTTCTTCGCTAATATCCCATATTTGCTTCTTCTCAATGTGCCGTGACAAATTTATTTGACATTTGTCCTCAGGCATCGTTTTGGAAAGAAATATGACTTTATGGATTTGGCCTAAATGTGTCTTCTGTCTTGACGTACCAGTAATGTATTCAGTCTTAGAAACACAATTATCATATTTTCATTGATGGGCCCCCTCCATCTTTTGCACCCCATGTGTTTTCTATCAGAGCCCCTCATTGTGGCAGCACAGTCTGGCACAGAGAAATTCCTCAAATTGTGACTAATGCTAATAGGAAACTTTATTAGATATTAATAGGCAGCGCTGTGAAGTTGGACCTTGGGTGTCACCAGACTTCCAATGCACACATCCAGTTCTCTTTCTGTCTCGCATCTCTGCTTGTGTTACGTGCTTCTCTCCTGAAACCATGAGGCTCTGATTTCAGAACCAGGCCTGCTGATAAAATCAGGATTTAATAGACAAATAAGGGAAAATTGGATTAGCCTTGCAATCTGCACAGTCATCTTACATCTGTGTTTGGGAAAAGCTGAAGCAGACCAACACTACTCCTATCGCGGCCTATGATCGCAGTTCTCCATGAAGACCTGCAATAAGGCCCTGCCATTGGCCCATCACTCAATAACTGGGCTAATGGCCTAACACTTCCCATTAATAAATGACTACTTCTCCTGGCCTCTCGCTCCTTCAGAGGTGATATTCATCACTGCTCTTAATTTTGTTTATCTTTTCATGCTCTCTCCCCTCAGCGATGGCCATCAATTAGCCACTCTGGCCTTCCTCTTCGCAGCTTCAGCCCGTCGACCGGCAGGGTCAAAGGGTTAATATAAGAATGAGCCTAATTTCCAAACAGCTTTAAGTCCCAAGAGGTCTCTGGAATTTGAAGAGGTGGTGCTTAAACGCTGCTCTCCAGGCCAAGACGGTCAATATATTATGAGCTGAGACAACCGAGACGATAATAAGGGAAATTATTATTGTTGCTGTGTTTCAGCGTTGTAGTCGGGGATGTTGTTGGCCCTCTTGCTCTGCATTGCACCAATGAGGTCAGAGAATAGCAAAATACAAAGAAGAATGATCTCTGTATGGGATCTGTTGTTTTTCTTATTTGATCTTGAAGTATATCTTTTTTTGGAGTTGTTACTGGCCAGTGTGAATACATTTTAGAAGCAGTTTTTAATTTATTTATTTTAAAATCCTGGCTCTCATTTAGTCTAATCTAATTTATATTAACATTGTCCTCATGTAGATTGCAAATGCAGTTTGCTAATGCCACGGTATTAAAAGAAATGAGGGCAAGATTATACATTCAATAATTTAGGCTACATTTATATCATCATTTATTTATTTTTTTCAGAGCATTTCAAGGCAGGTGCTTTACTTGTTTATCTTTGTAAATATAGGCCTACTCATTAAAAGACAACTGATAATACAAATATCGTTTTAAAATGTAAGCGATACACGAGACGTGTAGCCTATGAGACTATATGCCTGTTTTAACAGTAGTTCATCTTCATATAGCAGCATTCCTCTGGATCTGCTTTTAATTTGTGGGGTTCCTCTCTAGACAACTTGGAAAAGTGTGTAACATGAGACGTAAAAAAGTCTGTGTGATAAATACAGAGCACTAACGCCGCTGGCCACGCATTAGTTATAGATTGTAGCTTTTGACACAGTATGTAAACGAAATAGGTTAAATAATTGGATTACAATAAATCATTAATAACTACCGGACACGTATTTTTTTCGCGTGGTGTAAGGGAAAGTTAAACATCTTTATCTCAGCCTATATTTTTTAAGTATATAAAGTCAGCACAGCTGCATCATTTAAAATGCAATACATTTATGAAATGTATAAAACGCATAGTTTTAAAGTAATGTCTAAGAAAACAAAACTGTGGTAAGAGTTCACTTCGGATATTTGTAAAGGGAGGCTATAAAAAATTTAACTCCAAATTAACTGATTTTTATAGTCACTTATGGACTTTTTAAACTAAAGTTTTTTTTCTCTCTTCAATGTGGGGCACTATTTATACGCCTTCACTGTTAGTTGCAGGCCCTTGTTTCTTTCCTTGCTGTGCTCTTTAGACAAACATATGTTATGCGTAAAGTGATAGGCTATGTTATGAGAAAATGTAATGACGCTAAAACCAAATGTTGTGTAAGGTGTGCACATGGATATGTTTGTAATAGGCCTACACACAGAGGTCCATGGTTCGGCACGAGTCCTTTTTACAACAGGATCCTCGAGTCTGATCATAATAATTATCTTAATGAACGCCAATTGAACCCGGACATGTGATTTGATCCTTGTGACAAATGATCCGTGCCGAGCTGCAACAAAACGGAGTTGCTTTCATGAAACTTGTCCTCCGTCTTGCCGACAGGGGGTAAAAATAGCTAGGCTACATTTTAAATTAAACGAATTTGAATATTAATAGCCTACTTATACTACATTAGGCTATATTGTGTTGCTTTAGCTAATTTTACCTAATTACTTATGCATTATGACTGATCAAATAAACTAAAAATATCAGTCCAAATGTTTAGGATGAGTTATTCCTAATAACTTTCTATTTATTCATTTATTTATTCATTCATTTGGAGCAATTTTCGTAGATGATTGAGATTAATTTTCCCACGTGAAAGGTTTTTTAAGGTTATTCATAATTCCTGAAACAATAATAGGCTAATAACCACAATAATAATTTAGTTCCATTAGGCCTATTTACGACTTATAGCCTAGCCTATATTGCCATAAACAAAGGAAACTGTTGTTCAAACTAGGTAAAATTGTATCACTATCTTTTAAAATGATCTTACCGTATTATTAAAAATATTAATGTTTCACTTATGTGGTTGTTTTTAATGCGATGATTTTTTACTTAATTCAACTTTGCATCTGCATAGGCTATAAGCAATAATGTGATTGACGACTCACTACAAACTTATAATGACAAAATGCAATGTTTTCCATTTTTATGATCGTCTTGTTTTATTGTCAAAATTATTTGTCATGACCTCTATTTCTTTCAATGATAAATACAGGGAAGGTTTGGTCCTCCAAATAAACCCAACCACATTTTAACTAAATGACCGCTGTCATATAGCCTATTTCAATATCAGTGCGTTTATTGTATTTTTTTTGTTCCCTATGAAACAATTTTAACGTTTCAGGGTAGATTATTAGTTTTACTTTATCCATCCAGTTCGTTTTACAATTTTGCTTTTTAATAGCCCACTTTTCGAGAAGAACTTTTTATTACTGTAATTTTGTTTTAGTGCATAAATGTATTTCTTTATCCATATTCATATTACTCTTAAGCCCTGCTCATAAAGAAAAACATGTCATGGAGGCTGATTAAAACTTCTCTTGCTGGTAAACTATATACGGGCCTGCTTTTGTTTCCCTGTATTCCTCAAGAAGCAAGGCATTTCATTCTTCACAACGATTCAAGGTTTCGATATGTGGCAGATTTATGGGCAGAGTAAAATAATAATAATAAAAGCAAAGCTTTGCGCTGGCACAGGGCAGCGAGCTGGGCTTCGAGGGAGAAATGGGATCTTGGGGGAAAACTAATGATGAAGAAAGATCTCCTCAATCCAAGCTCCTTAATTAAATGCACGGAAAGAACGAGAGAGGCACTGCACATCTGGATTCAATCTGCGCCCCTTTGATGGCATCAAGTGTTCTTTTCCCAGACCTAGGAGGCTGACGGAGGCAGCTTGGAGCCTGAACTCATGTCATTGCGACACACGCAGAGCTCGATCCCCTCCTGTCGAGAGACTCTTTAAAAGCGCACGCAATGCTTCGACATCCTCTGTAAACCGATTCAAAAAGAACAACATTTTAGTGTCACATCATGGAATGACACCAAAGTAGAACGCACGATACCCATGCAAGAGCTTTGCCAGTGTGTAACTTTGATCATTTTAAGTGTTCGTGTTAATATAGCGTAACAAGACTCTTTAGCCTAATCAAACGTATCTTTAAGACACCACATCATGTGGTTTAGTATAAGGTTACAGACTATTTTATGCATGCATGCAAAACAAAAGTGATTGTGACCACTACAAAGACATTTAAATCTGTTCAGTTTGATCTAATTCCAACTGTGACAGGCAATAAAGGCCACTGACAAATAATGATTTTCAAGATGATAAAAATGACGACAAAGAAAAATAAATAAAATGATAATTTTTTTGACAAAAATGTGCTTTTTCATAAAAAGGTCTAAATAATTTTGGTTTTGGAAAAAACAAAAAACGCATGACAGCAAAAATTGATTCCTATTACGCTATTAGTTTGGATTAATATTTGACAACAAAAAAAACTGCTTATTTTTAAAGAAATAATAACAATAAAAGATGACAAACTACATAGGCCTATGTCAAAATTGAATTAGGCATTTTTTTTTCATTGAAACCCAAAATAAATATCAGAGACTTTTAATTCAGAAATGCATAGTTAATTTATTTATCAATCGCATTTTTAATGTAGCCTAGTTAATCTGAATAATCCGGACGCCCAAAAAAACTCATCACGTCATTGACCCATTAATTAAGTTTTTCAGTGGGGATGTTAGGGGTTAAGAAAATAGATATATAGCTTTGTTAAACGTTAGAAACGCCGACAAAAAACATTGCCACGTAATTATGGCTTCTTGTATGTCTATCATCCCTCCCCAGGGCTTCAAATGCTCGTGTATTTTTGCTCTCAGGCTCCCCCCTCAGCGCCAGTGTGTGCCGTTTGAAGTACCGGAGAAAGGAGCTGAGAGAGGCTCGTCCGACCTCCTACTATTGGGGCGTAAATCGTTCATCTGTGCCATCAAACCTTTCTCGCCAGATTGCTCCTTCCCTCACTCTCGGAATGAGAGGAGAAAGTCTCTGTTGCAGAAACTAAGAGGGAATCGGCGGGTAAAAGGCGAAGACTTTGGAGTTCTAGATTTGGAGATGTCTTTCGGTGATGCCTTTTCCCATAAAGACGCGTGACTGTCAACGCGGGCGATAATTACGCTTGTTTGGATCCATGTGAGACTGAACTACGGATGTAGAAATCTAAAACGATCCGTTTGTCGAATATAGAGAGATTGTTTATGGTCAAAACTTAACCCATGTTGGTAGGTAGAGGATATCTTGGGTTTCGTCAGTTTGCGTCATGACTTCCAGCTATGCTCATGTAATGGACAGACAAGCCACGTTACCTAACCGACTGGAGAGTCAGATCAACGCGAATCAGGATCATTTACAGGCTAAGAAGAACTTTTCCGTGAGCCACCTGTTGGATCTGGAGGAAGCGCGGGAGATGGTGGGAGCTCAAGCGGAGGAGAGCGTGGGAGAGGCGGGCAGGAGTATGCTGGAGTCTCCGGGACTGACCAGCGGCAGCGACACGACACAGCAGGAGAGTAAGTGCACGAGTAGGCTACAACATGATTGAAGTATCAGGATGGATTTGTCCAAATTTAATAAGAAATAGTCTAATTATAGCTAAGAGTTCAATTAAAAAAAGTCTGGCTTAAAAAAAATGGGAAATGCTAGGCTACGTCATTAACATTAGCTACTTTTGTTTGGGTCCCCCAATTATTAAACATGAGTAAATGCAATGAATTTGCAGGCGTTAATATTCTTTAATTGGTAGGCCTATAGGCTACACACTATGAACACATACACAGAATACGGTCACGTTACACATCAGTAGAGAACTGAAGGATGCGGGTCACTTTAGGCATGGCGTTACAAGAGTAGCCTACACAAGTCCCAACTCTGAATGCATTCTGCTTCATTTACTCCATATGCTTTTATAGTTAGCAATTAAGGCATATAATTAATTGTAGTGTATTGTTGCTTAAGCATTCCAAACATTAACTCCACTCGTTTAAATAATAGGCTAAAATAGCCTACAACCAGGCCAAAACGAATAGTTTCCTTCGATAGGCCTATTAAGGTTTGTTAAAATAAAACGATATCAAAACAAAATTTTAACTTTTAACAGAAAAGTGATAATTTTGCAAACTTTTCAGACTGTAATTCTGCAGACTGTCATTGCAGAGTAATTTTTCTGTTTCTATTTATTTAATATTTTCTCCTCAATGAAGCCAACAGCAAGAGTGATCTCGGATCTGCAAATTCATAATAGGAAATATATATTATATATTGTAAATGTTCTAGAGCCTACGTTTCAGATTTAAATAGTCCAATGTTCCAATTAATCAATTAGTCTAGTATGCTGCCTTCACGTGCTCTCGGAATTAAAGGTAAAAATTGCACATGAACGCACTCCACTTTCGACATTTTAATGGGATGAGCTGGTAATCTCGACTTCAGAAGTGGGAATTATCAAATTTCCGATAGCACGTGAAGGCAGCATTAGACGTGCATTTGCCAAACTATAAGGGTAGTTGTGTTTTAAAAAAACTTTATTTTTATACATTATTATTTATTAGCATAAGCATATTTTTTTTAGGCTTCATATTCATAAATTTAAACCTAAAACATTACGAAAATTACTGTAGGCCTAAAAGAGCCTCTTGCTAATGCCACACAATTAGGCTACTGTCTTGTTTTGCGAAAGCTAGGCTAATTATGTCTAAGCTAGGCTACATTGGGCTTTAGCCTATATTTTGCAGATACAATTTTTCTCTTTGAATCAACCAAGCCACGAAAATTAAAATTTCAATAAATAAATGTAAATACAAATTAATTGTTGGACGCGTGTATTTCGTACAGTCGGAGAAATAAAATTAGACTCGAAATATGGAATAAAAAAGACTCGAGGGCATTTAGGGCTATGTGAATTTTTCTTTTTCTTCCCCTGAACAATTTACGCAACATTACAGATGTGAATTCAGTGTATTTTAAGATAGCCTACAAGGCCTCTGAATTAGCTACCATAATTGAAATGAAGATAAATCTCCAGTAGGCCTAATGCTGCCTTCACGTGCTATCGGAAATTTGATAATTCCCACTTCTGAAGTCGTGATTACGAGCTCATCCCATTCAAATTTCGAAAGTGGAGGGTGTTCATGTGCAATTTTTACCTAGGAAACTTGTATTTACGATAATTCCGAGAGCACGTGAAGGCAGCATAAGCGCATACTATAGCTGATAAAAGACGATAAAGTCGAGATGATTTTCGTTGTCACCGAGCACACAGCTGTCACAAGGGCTGTTCATGGTCTGGGCCCAGTATTGATAACCTCTTCTTTCAACTTACTTTTGACTTTACGGCCTTGTAGGAATTGACGCGAATCGATTCGTCACTGGGGTGTTTTGTCTTTCTCTGGGAAGTTTTATGGAGCGATTTAAGAACTGATTGATGTATCCAAAGAGGAGTGAGTCTGCAACTATCTGCTTCTCCTCCAAAAAATTATATAATTGGCATTTTACTACGAGAAGAAGCCAGAATACTTTTAGAAAGAAAGTAAAAGAAAGAAGATAGAATTAGAAAACAGATTAGCCTACATCAATTATGTGAAAACTGATACATAGGCCTAGTTTTAACCTATAAAACCTGATGATTGTATTTTTTTATTGTTCCATTTCTGTAGGTGTAATATAATTTATATAAAATGATGCTAGACTGATTGAAATACAAATATTACAACACATCAATTACTTTATTTAATAACATACTTTCATGTTTAAGAAAATCCAATGTCACAAATCACATTTCTGAAAAGATTTTATGTAATTTTATGAAAAGTCAGGAAATAAAACATAATAATTTGGCACATTTTTTTCACAATATGACAAGAGTCTGGGGTCATATTGATCCCAAAAAGTAACATAAGGGATAAGCGGGTTTATTAGCCTAAAATGTGAGTGTTGAAAATGTATAGGCCTAGAATTGGAGAAAAATTGCAGTTTTTTAAATAGAATTCTTGCTTACACTATTAAAGCTTTGATTGGGATATTAGGAAGGATCATTCAATTTTAAGTATAATTTGTATTTATTCTCTTCAGCTCCATTCCATTAGGCCGACTGTCCATTAAACAGTTATAAACTTACAGTTTTTCTAAGAAATGTTTGTGACTTTTGGCTGAATTTCCATTCACTAGTTTGAATTTAATATCCTTTTCCCAGGTTGTAAGTCTGTTTGAGTACAGACCTACTATAATGGGGATATTCATGCCATCCTTAAATCTCTGTGTGTGTGCGCAGATGAGCAACTCAACTCAGAGGAGAAGAAAAAGCGTAAACAGAGGCGGAATAGGACCACGTTCAACAGCAGCCAACTGCAGGCCTTAGAGAGAGTGTTTGAGAGGACACACTACCCCGACGCTTTTGTCAGGGAGGATTTAGCACGCAGAGTCAACCTCACTGAAGCTCGAGTGCAGGTTAGCCATGGCCTACAGAATGTATCTTCACATCATGTGGAAGCAGCTGTAGAACATCCCATTTGAATCTAAACACCTGATGGTAAGCCTGCTCTTCACATGTACATGTCAAACTGAGCACCTTTCATGATTTTCCAGGTGTGGTTTCAAAATCGGAGGGCGAAGTTTCGGCGAAACGAACGTGCGATGTTGGCCAGTAAAAATGCCTCGTTGCTCAAGTCTTTCTCAGGAGAAGTAACAGCCGTAGAGCAGCCCATTGTCCCACGACCCGCTCCCAGACCCAACGACTACCTGTCCTGGGGCAACTCACCATCGTACAGGTTAGATCCCATTTTTTATGCTTCTGCTGCTGTTTCCATTGGTTGTGCAGAAGGTTATAAGAATATTCTGGGTTATTTACAAATGAATGAAAATGGACGGCATCTGCAGCATGACTATCATTTTGCCGTCTCTCATTTAACTAAAATGCAAATTAAAGTAGTATACTTGTGTGAATAAATGTTTGAAACCATCACACAATTTCAAAAGTATAACAACGAGATTTAAACATGAAATGTGTTAGTTTGAGACCAGTGTGTCCTGTCTGTGAAAAGTTACTGTACATTCGACTCAAGGTCAAGGGTTCAATGCAGGGAAAGTATGCAATGTAAATCTATACAATAATTGGTAACACTTTACAATAAGATTACATTTTAGTTGTTCCAAACCTGTATTAGTTTCTTTCTTCTGTTGAACACAAATTTGAAAGAATGCCGGTAATCATGCAGTTGACGGCACCCATTGACTTCCATAAGGGAAAAAAAATACTATGGAAGTCAATGGGTGCCGTCAACTGCATGATTACCGGCATTCTTTAAAACATCTTTTCGTGTTCAACAGAAGAAAGAAATTCATACAGGTTTGGATCAACTTGAGGGTGAGAAAGTGATGACAACATTTGAATTTTTGGGTGAACTATCCCTATAATGTGCATGCGCTAAAATGGACTAACAGTGAACGGTTGTATTAAGCATAATAAATACTGTATTTATACTGTAAAATACAAGTACTGCTTAATGTTAGTTAAGGCATTTACTAACATTAACTAATGGGACCTCATTGTAAACTGTTACCCAATAATTGCAATGTCAGTAGCAATAAGTGATGTTTTATTAACAAAATTCGGAATGAGCACGTTCAGATTATTAAACCTAATTTAACACGAGTGGAGCACATTAAGGTAATCAATTTAGATAAGAGGTGTATATATACAGCAGATTTACCTTTTTTCGTTGACCGTTTTTATTTTAGCATCCCTCCACCCCACCCCATCTCCTCACTTTGATTTTTAAAAAACTCTTATTAGACGTCACAGCCAAATACGCATAATCTTTACTCTATTTAATTTGATGTAAGTGTGAACTGGGGAAAAGCGTATATGTAATTCTGTGTAACTATCCATGCACTGTTTACATGGAGCTGAATTCTGCAAACTTCACCTACAGAAATGACATCAGATACATAACCATCAATAAGAAAAGTCGTTTACATTTAGACACTCTAGCTTGAGTAAGAAGCATTTCAGGGACGATTTCATAAACATGCTTTAACAGAAATACCACTTTACATTTCTGTATTTTTTTTATTTATTACTGGGGGGTTTTCAAACTAAGGGAGGGAAAATTATTAAAAGTATTAATTATTAAAACATATAATATTAGTGTCTTGAAATCAGAAATGTGGTGCCACAAATGCTATCCATATGCATTCAGTTTTTCATCAAAAACATATTAACCATTTCAAAAATGAATAGAGACAGAACATGCATTTCAGATCTTTAATATTATTGAATATGGGTGTAACGATACCCTCATGTCACGATGCGATACATATCACGATACTGAACTCACAATACGATATTATATAGGGTGAATTTTGGTTGCTTGGGACACTTTTTGCCATTGAGATGACTGGGGAAAAAGTGTCCCATTTAACCTGAATTCACCCTACTCCAAGACATAAGGTTGAAGGTTGACACAAAATGTATCGTTGATTAAAATGCTAAATTTGGCATTACATTGGGAGTGGAAATGAATAGGCTTAGACTTTGTGCTGGTAACCCAATGCACAGGACAATGTTGACGGCAGAATAAAATATTCATGATTATGAAGCTGAAAATACAGAATTATTTTAGACAAATATGCTTGTACTTTTAAATTAATAAAGGCCAATTTTTACTGGTAACATAAGGCATTTGGCATTATCAGGACCCACAAATATTCCCCCATTGCATTCTTACATTATATTCAACATTAGAGTATATATAGTAGTTTACTGACACTTTTTTTTCTCACACAGTAATTTTCATTTTGGGTGAACTATACACTATACATGTTGCATTTTTGTATTGGAATATTGCGACACAATATATTGTTACACCTCTATTATTGAATTATTTATTATCGATGAAAAGTGTGATCCTGACAACCTGACTTCTTCCTTACAGCGCCATGGCCACTTATTCTCCATCATGCGCTAACAACAACACAGCCCAGGGCATGAATATGGCCAACAGTATCGCCAACCTGAGACTGAAGGCCAAAGAATACAGCCTGAACCAGGTACCCACCGTCAACTGAAGTGGACAGCAGGGCTGTCAGAGACTCTGAGCCACACGTCAGAGAGCAATCCCAATGTCCCGACAAAACCGGCATAAATGTTGTTTTCTGTCCTCCTATATGTGTTTTACTCTTACCCATCAATTCTACAAGGAAACGAGAACTTCTCCAAGGTACTGAGCTTTCCTAAACCAATGATTTACATAAGACTGTCATGTTCTTGGCATGTGGGAAAATGACATGTGGGAAAATTCCGTTTTTGGAAAGCACAAAATGGAAACTTTCTCTGTTCGCACTCACTGTGGCAGCATGAGTGTGGTCATCCCGCTTGAAGACCGTGGCTTACTATAGATTTCTTTCTCAAGACTGTTGCCGACCACAGGGATTTGATGACCTCTGCGGAATCCATATACTACAATCTTGTGGACATCTGGGAAGTTTTTAGGATTTCCCCTTGATTTCTACTTGGAACTCATAACTATGCACTGAGGCCACAAATTGGGATTTGGATATTTTGATTATTTGGAACTGGGTGAAATTTGGCTACCTTATTAATGTACTCTAAAATCACTCTTCACTGTTTTCAGTTAAAACACGCCGGGGTTATTTGTTCATTTTGGCATATTCAGAACTAGCCATATATGCAAGTAATGAATTTGGAGCCTTGGTTGATTTTACCCATTTATATTGTCTAAGCATATCTAAACATGTAATATTCCTTTGCAATAAAGATGTCCAATGGCATTGCGCTTCAGGGTTAGAGTGTCCTCAAACGTCTTTATGGCCATTTGCAACAATCTGACCATGTTTTTACCACAAATGTTTCACTAACAAAAGCATGTATATAGACTTTTCATATTCTCTGTTTTGTTCTGTTGCTGGCAGCAGTTTCACATATCAGTTCTTATTTCATTATGTACGTATAGCCTCAGAAGAGTTGTTTTAGAATAAAACTAGATGAAACACATACTCCCACTATTGGCCCATTGAATTACACCATTACATAATCGAAGGGAAGGCAGGTGATATCATTGAGAAACCCATAATTCGTGAGATGTTACGTGTGCTTTTCCAATGCTAAACTATTCAAAGTGTGTTTGTGGGCTCCCATGGATGGTTGCTCCCACTCTTTTCTTCCCTCAGTGTGAACATCTACCTTTAAAGTGTAAAATAACTCCTAGTCGGGACTCCTGGGGGTTTCGTGAGAAACAGTAGAGCGCTTTCTGCGGCTCTTTTCCTCTCCACCCGTTTTCAACTCTGTTCTTTTCTAGGGTAAACAAAAGCAAGGAAACTACAAAATTTTGCTAATCAAACTGGTCATTTACAATGCGACCCAAACACTTCTAGCGCTGTTGCTCTTCCCCTGCCAGCTATCGTTCCATTAAAGTGCTCATGTGTTTGCTTTGGATTTGAGAGCGTTTTAAAGGTTGAAGAGAAAAATCAGCTGACAGGAGCGTTCTGAAAAACAGCCTTTGCGTTTTACTACCTGGTGATGGAGACTTTGGTGTTGCGTGGTGAACTTTGATTCCTTTAAGCAGTCTTCAGGGCCGGCGCTGTTAATTTTTTGTTGAGCAGGAATGTTTACTTTCAAAACAGTCTGTTTATGGCACAGGAAGCGATCGTTTGAGTTTAAGTGGCCTCGGGCTGTTTTTGAATGGCTGACACTGGCTTGTTTATGTACCTGATGGCTCCCTCGGTCTGCTGATTACATGTGACCTCGAGTGACCTCAGAGACAGTCAATTGGAGGAAGGGGGTGAGCCGGTGAGTTGTTTTCCTTTTCATCTGTCTTTCAGCTCTGTGAAAGAAATCTGTCAGCTGTCGTCAATTTGCTTACATCGTGTTTCGCGGGATAAAATGAGATTCTCACACAGCATTGCTGAAAATCGTGCACTTTAATTATTGTATCAGTTGATATTGGCTATTTTACTCTTTTTACATTTTGATTATCATCTAACACTCACTTCAAATTAATACACACTGCTTTTCAAAAGTTTGGGTTCTGAAAGATTATTACTTTAAGATATTAATACTTTTATTCAGCGAGGATGCATTTAAACTGATCAAAAGTGACAGTAAAGATGATAAAATATGCAAATAAATGCTGTTCTTTTGTACTTTCTATTCATCAAAGACATTCAAAAAATGTCAGTTTTCCCCCAAAAAATGTCAACATTGATTATTTAAAAAAAACATTATCAGCATATTAGAATGATTTCTGAAGGATCATGTGACACTGAAGACTGGGGTAATGATGCTGAAAATTCAGCTTTGCCATCAAAAGGATACATTTTATTTTTGAGATTTAATAAAAAAATATATATATATATTTCACGTTTCTGTTTTTATTTTTGAGCAAATAAATGCAGCCTTTGTGAGCATAAGAAACGTATAAATATGTTAAAAATCTTACAGACCCCAATCTTTTGAAAACATAAAAAAATTGATAATGTAATTTTGAGAAAATCTACTTTTTTATTTTTTATATTGTACTTTATGTTGTTATGCCTTTAAATTCACTTGTAGCATTTAAGCTATTGATTTTTTTAATTATTATTTATGTAGACAAAATGCAGAATGCAGAACTGATCCCCCAAATTAACCTCAGCTTCAGTCAGATGAGTTTGAATATATAGTGTTATTCTAACTGTTAAAAAAAACGAATATGAAAGATAAGGTTGTTTAACATTCAATAAATTGTTGCCTTAGGCTTTCCAAATACAGTTGGAAGCAGCCTCTTCACATCCAAGAAGCCCAGATTAGGGCCGAGTACATTCCCGATTGGTTGACCGCTCCCGAGTTAGCAGTGATGGACAAGAACTGTGTTTCTCAATGATCCGAGTTTGAGCATTTTCTTAAATGATGCATCTATATTAAATTTCCAGTCATTATTCCATTTGTGATGCCTTTAATGTGGTTTCTCCCCACAAGCTGGGCTCGTTCCATCCAATTTACAGCGGAATCTTTATGATCCAAGCAGTTCATGAGTCAAACCCTTTCCAAATAAAGCCATCCTCTGAGGACCTGCAATACACGGGATGTTCACTTTGGAGAGGGAGCCATTTCCTATTTTGGCAGTTTTTTTTTTTTTTGACACTACCCTCTTTGAACCATTTATATCAAGGTCGATGGGCCTTGAAGGTTCCTTAACAAAGTAAGTCTCCGGTTGGAGGATTTTTAATGATACATGCAGAAAGCTGGACGGATTCGCTACTGTCCTCGCGCCAACATCAACCAAACACCTAAGAATGAATTTATGCGTAAGCTTTATCTTGTAATGTTCTCGGGAGGGCTACCATGCTCATATATGTTTGTTCACGCTTTAGATTTCATAAATAACGAAAAGTCTTTGCTCGTGTCCCAAGGAGAGTTGTTTGAGGAAGCCACTAGAAAAGAAAGAAAAAACAACTTTCATGTTGTCTCCTCCGTCCCCCTGCCTGGGCGTCCATCTTACCTTTCACAGCCTGGGCTCGCTGACCCCAAGTGCTTCCAGATGTCGCCTAGCTCTAACCTGAGCCCCAGTGGCCCTGATCATACGTCCACCCCACCCCCACATCCCTCTGCACCCTGCAGCCCACTGACAGAGCCTCCCCACGGACGGACAGCTCCACAGATGACAAGCGAGCAGCTCACCCCCATCAACCTCCACATCTGGAGCCCATTAAGAAGGAGACAGTCAGAGAGAGAGAGAGAGAGAGAGAGAGAGAGAGAGAGAGAGAGAATGCTAAAGAGAATGGGGTGGGGGTTCAGTTAAACTAGTGTTGGCTGAATTGCAGTTTGATCTCTCGTCAAGCCGTTACCTTTGAAAATGCAACTTTTCTTATGTATAGCTCATTATAGAAAACATAATTGTAGATAATCTCAGGGAAAATCAATACAATTACCATGTAAATAAAAAGAATTCTAATTAAGACCACATGGGTTATTGTATCATACTTGTACTGATAACATGCTACTTTTAATTAAATCATTAAAACAATCTGTCATTATATACTCACCCTCGTGTAGTTTCAAACCCATGTGCATGCTATTTTTTTGAAGAAGAAGAAGAATAGTTACACAGTTATTTAACAATTTATTGTAATCATGGGCTGTCAAACTTTTAAAAAAAAACACCATAAAAACATCACAGTGCAAAAACAACTTCTTTAAACTTCTTTTCCATTAAACATTTCTACAATCCTTGAAAACAGGATACATTTATTTGAGAAGCAACACTGGAATAAAATCTGTCAGTGCCAAGACAAAATACTTTTTATATTAAAGATACACCGTTTTAATTTAGTACTAATTTAATTTAGTATTTATTTTGTTTCAAAGATTTAAAAAAATATTTTTAAATATTTAAATGAATAATAAAATATTAAAATTAATTTCAGTTGTTTTTATAATGGATTTTTTTAAATATTTTCACAAAAAATAAGAGACACTCATATAATAATTTTTGTTGATCAAATACAATATAAGGACAAGTTCTGCTCCAGTTAAGTTATTATTCACTTATAATCTTTACCCCCACAAAAGCTTTAGTCGACATCCCCGTCCAGATATAAATATAATTTGTCAATATCACTTACACTAAATCATAACCAAACTGTAATGTAGTTTTAGTTAAACGAACACAACTATTTTTGATTTTTTTTTTTTACTTAAAGCACACTGGTTTGGAACGACATGAGTAAATGTTGATAGTTTTACAATTTCAATACATTTGTTGAGATATATTTGAGCTTGGCCCATTCAGAAATAATAAAAAAATTAAACAAAATAAATAAAGTAGAATGTCTGCAGTTCCAATTAATAATTAGATTTCAATAAATATTCTGTGACATATATGTTGCGTTGTGAGCTCAGCCCATTCAGAAATAATAAATAAAATAAAATAATAAAAGTGTCTGCAGTTCTAATGCATCATTATAATATATATTCATCAAATACCAAACACACAGTATGCATGATATTGGAAAAAGTAACTTGTTCCTTGAAGACGGCATTCCAGATTGTGGAAGTTATGAGGCTTCGAATGTTATTATACATTTTTCAGGGATGATGAATGCTGGAGATGAAATGGTCCAAAATACTGGTCAATTTTCCCTCACAAAGACACATCCGCCCTGAAAGTGACCATGATGATCTTTACAGCATTGAAAAATTTGCTGAGAGCCCCAAAAGAAGTCACTCTGCTCTGGGTCTGATGATGAGATACGCTGACCCAGCAATGAATGTGTTATAGTTTAGTGCATATTAAAGTTTTTCTAAAGGTCTGTCCTCAAACAACCTCTCCTCTCTTTGATGGAAGTCTTCCAAACTGCCTTCAGGAGAAGTTAGTTGAAATGGACATCTCTAGTTGATAATGCCCCCTGGAGCAGTTTAGACCCAGAACTCATCAAAGCAAACAATCCCAACATTGCTCGGCCGGTCTCTGTTCTCTCTGCTCTCTCCCAGAGGAGGGAACCTTCTGAACCGGCACCTCCCCACACGGGCCTGTCTGACTCTCATTTCCTCAGCATGAGTGAACAGTGATGTGGCTCTCATGTTCGAGTCTGTCATGGTTCATTACTGATCACTCTCAGGTACACAGACGTTCAGTGCCAGTGAATGAGTGAGGTGAAACTATAAATGTTCCATTTTGGGGGAAATGTAAGGGGCACACAGGCACTAAATAATTTAAATATCTACCCATTTTGGATCTTGTGTATATCTGAAATAGTTGGATTTAAAAATAATTTGGAGAATAATTTACATTTAGAGACGTCAGCACGTGCATGTTTAGCTGACGATGACTATTGTCCTGAAATTTAGTTTTAATAGTTAATGCGCTGGCTCTTTTCAATGTGTAAAAGATTTGTATAGATCTATATATTATCTCTATATCATTATAATTTAAATATTATTATTATTATTATTAGTAGTAGTAGTATTAAGGTCCTATATTATAGATTATTACATATTATTAGAATTTTTTTAATTATATGATATATCTATATATTATAGATATTTTATATAGCAATACAAGTTACATATATTTACTTATTTTAATTTATTATAATTATTTTTTTTAGTGATGCTGATGCAGGAGCTAGCCAATGGAGAGCCGCTGTTCTGCCATAGAACTCGGAAGCGCTCCACGGTTTACATTATGTCAACACCGTGGGGGTCTGACACAGGCAAGAAGAAATTCAATAAAATCTTTATTTTTGTTTGTTTTTTGCGCACAAAAGGTACTCATCGCTTCATAAAATTAAGTTTGAACCACTGTAGTCCTGTATATGGACTATTTTAACAATGTCTTTACTACCTTTTTGGCTCTTCGATTTCATCAAAAATATCTTAATTTGTGTTCCGAGGATGAATGAAGGTCTTACGGTTTGGAATGACATGAGGGTGAGTAATTAATCACAGAATTTTCATTTTTGGGTGAATTAACCTTTTAAGCCTAAAATGTTACCTTTGGAGGATGCATTCCAAGGTAGCAAGGCATCAAGGCAGGGGCGTAGCCAGCGGGCGGGCCTGTGCCAACTATATGACTAGGCCCCCCCCAGTTTATTATACAAATATAGTAATATTTGTTAATACAGTTGTTTAAACTATTTTAACGCAATTACAAAATGATTATAACATCTCAAATACTAAAATAAATACAGTTTTTTTACAGTCTATGGTCTTTGCATAATGCTTGATGAATTTGATGTATGGCTCGCGCCTGTGAGTTCATGAGGTGTGTTTGCCTATTCACTTATGCCGCGTTCCAGGCAACCCGTAACCCGTGTTTTTCCAACCTTCTACCCGTGAAAGTGGACTGGAACGGCAGCCAAACCCGTGACTTCCCACCCGTGAACTCGTACTAGATCGATGTACTCCCAGTTACGAGTTTTGACGTCACATAGCCCGCGAAGCAACAATGGCAGCCCCAACGGATGCAGTGTTTATGAAAAAAATACACAAATAACGTAAAATAAAAGGTATAACAGCTTTTCTTGCTGTCTGCGCTGTTTTTCTCCTCCGTTTCCCTCAAATAAGCAAGGAGTAAGCACCTTTGGCGATAGAAATTATTGTAAATGAGCATACACCCCGTACGGTCTGGTCCGCCATGCTTTGTTTACATCTAACTACCACACAATTCCTTGCGCTTAGGCAGTTTGGCGTGACTTTGCCTAGAACATTACAAAGTCGTGAGTCGTGGTTTGAAGTTGTAATTTTCTGGCTCAAAAACCTGTCTGGAACGCAGCATTAGCCTATAATGTGCAGTTGTGTGAAAGAGAAACAGCAGCGATGCAAAATTCTATAAAAAGGACTTTTAAAAACTCGCATTAATGCGGGAGAGAACCCATCCATCAGGCCGCAATTAATGGTAAGACTTTTCAATTCCAAGCGCAGGTGCATTCTCTAAAGCTGGGAACACACCATAAGGAACTGTCAGTCGTGATAGGGTAGGGGTAAGGTGCGTGGCACTAAGTTTTGACGCAATTCGTCCCGAGGTTCGAATCCTCCTTTTGCCGAACTTGCTGTATTTCCTTTTCCCATCACATATCAGATCGGAAAGGCATTTACTTTCAATTAAAAACTAAGAAATATTTGAAAAGTGGAAATAAAGTGTCTAACGTCTGTTGTAACCGCTGCTCATGTTTTGTATGTGGACAGGTAGTAGCTACAGTTTTAGTTGTTGACAGTGACAGTGCCTGCGTGAAAACTTTTGCCCAGGCCCGACCAAAAATAAAATTCTGCCTACGCCACTGCATCAATGCTAGCCTGACGTTGTCATACTCAATTCTAGTCAGAATATGAGTCATTGGGCTGTGATTACGGGGCGTTTCAACCGAACCAGGAAAGACCTCAACTGGATAGACCTACAACCAATCAGAGCAACGGAGCGACGCATAACATTAGTTGTCAAATGTCAACAGAACTCAAATGCAATGTGTTGCCAAAACCGCGGGTTGATTTCCATGTCCGCGGGTTGAAACGACCCCAAATATGTGATATATAGACCCAGGAATGCGAATTTTAGCAGGCAAACCTTCCAAAATAACACATTCCACCCCCCAAACGGCATTTTTTTCCGGAGAACTCCCCCCCCCGGGAAGCTACTGGGCTTATTTTGGGCTAGTTTTGAGTAGCAATTGGCCGGGTTTTGTTGTGAAAACTTGGCAACCCTGTCTGCACGCACGCTGGAAGAAGTAACGTTAGAAGAAAAAGATGAGTGTAAATGATCTTTGCCAGTGTTGTAAAAAATAATTTAAGGACACACAGAGTACTTACCAACACGATCATCATTTCTGAGAGAAAAAGTGAAGGTGAATGCATATACGAACAAGTTCTCCATTTAGGATTAGAACGAATTCAACCCAAGCGCTCTTTGGTGACGTGGATGATTACGTTACTGTTTATCATCTGTCCATCATCGTATAAAGCCCGCCCTGACAATTTAATTGGTCCGAACAGCTTCTGTTCGGGCATGATTACTCTTCTACGGATCAAGTCCAGACCGAACTGCCCGAGCTCAAATGTTGTGTGCAGGGCTAAGTTCGGCTGGCATCCAGGCTACATCAAGGCATGTCCGAATCCAATGTTAGCTTCACTTCCTGTCTCCTGAGATTCCTTCATTTGTCGGATTTTTTAAGGCAGTATAGATGTATCCTTCACTGCCTATAATGCTCAGAAGTCTGCCTTTGTGCGCCTACAAAGCCATTGCCTGATAAAGCAGGGAGTCAGCTGCCTAAGTTTTTGGTTGTGTGATGCTGCATCCACAGCACTAGATGCAAGTCCAAGATGGTGCTTTATGAGCCAGCACAGCATAAAGAAATCATGGCTGAGTGCACCTTTAAACATATTTGTAAACCATCCAACTGCACGGTGGCATGTGGACCAATTGAAGTGCAGTTTTCCTTTCCTTCTCTGTTGCTTTAATGGCAACTCCCTCTTTCCCCAAGTGAAGGAAACAACACTACACTAAAACTCCAGGAGAAGGAAAACAGGTTGAGACGGAAGACGGCATGAGAGAGTTTTTCTAACAAAGTAGCCACACCATAAATCTGCAGCATAGGCTTATGGAAGGAAGTAGTGATATTATACATCTGTCCCAGAGGCTTTGCACCTTCCTCCCCAGGCTGATTAAGTGGACTCATTCATAAAGGCTGCTATTGTGCTGCCTTATCATAACTCATCCGTATATTCAATACAATCAGCCTCCTGCTGCAGGTAAAAATTCCACTGATTTACACGCTTAATAACGGACCTCACTGGACCAAAGAACTTCACTGTTACAAAAGGGTATTCGGGAGAACTAGCATTATCACTTTTCAAGTTTGTTGTGAAAAAATATTAACAAGCAGGCCCAGGACAATTATCCTGATCTTCTATACCCTCAAAACCAAAGCAATAGAAAGATATCATGACCCGTCGAGGCATGGACTTCACTAGACCCCTGAAGGTGTGCTGTGGTATCTGGCACCAAGATTTTAGCAGCAGATCCTTTAAGTTCTGTAAGTGGCGATGTGGGGCACATCCCACAGATCAGATGCTCGATTAGATTGAGATCGGGGGAATTTGGAGGCCAAGACAACACCTCAAACTCGTTGTTGTGCTCCTCAAACCATTTTTGCTTTGTGGCAGGGCGCATTATCCTGCGGAAAGAGACCACAGCCACCAGGAAATACCGTTTCCATGAAAGGGTGTACATGGTCTGAAACAATGCTAAGGTAGGTAGTACGTGTCAAAGTAACATCCACGTGGATGGCAGGACCCAAGATTTCCCAGCATCACACTGCCTCTGCTGGCTTGCCTTCTTCCCATAGTGCCATTCTGGTGCCATGTGTTCCTAAAGAAAACTGTTGAAGTTCAATCAGTTTGGGGTTGCCAGTTGGACATCAGTTCACCACAGATGTCCAGTTAGAGACATGAAGAAGCAGTATCAAAGTTCTTTGATGCTTTATTTTCAGCACATAAAAGTGCAAATTAGTACACTGATGTTTCCATATGTTTGTGTGTGATCTAAAACAAAGCATACAATAAAATAATCAATATAACATAACAGAAACAACTAATTAACTAGATAAATGCATTGAGAGGTGGCAGAAACACTTCCATGAACAATAAAGCAACATGTGAATATGTGAACACAAATCAATTACTTCAGTGTAAAGTATCCTTAAACAATTAAGGGATATCAACCGAACATAATAAATTTAGTTCATCAAACAGTTAACATGAGCTAAAGTAGCCTATACATAAATCAACGTACTTGTTCCTATAAAATACGCACACATCAAATGTGAAGCAAGCATCAAGCCTGTTTGATACAATCACTCCATGCTGAGCTATTTGCTCGCACTAATCGACGCCACCTGCTGGAGATGGGTGGAGCATAGTGTCTTTTGCGTTGCTGCTTTGACAGCGCGCTCTGACATTGGCTGATTGCCAGAGCAAGTCTCACAGACACAAATTCAAAATACATTCACAATGGGCCTTCTTAACAGTTCCCCAGATAAGCGACGCATCCACGTGATGTAAAAGAAAACGTGATTCATCAGATTCAGACCATGCCACCTTCTTCCATTGCTCCGTGGTCCAGTTCTGATGCTCACGTGTCCCCTGTTGGCGCTTTCTGTGGTGGACCGGGGTCACAATGGGCACCCTGACTGGTCTGCGGCTATGCAGCACCATATGCAACAAACTGCGATGCACTGTGCATTCTGACACCTTTCTATTAGAACCAGGACCACACGGCCAGCCTTCGCTCCCCATGTGCATCAATGAGCCTTCGCCGCACATGACCCTGTCATTGGTTCACCACTGTTCCTTCCTTGGACCACTTTTGATAGATACTGACCACTGCAGACCGGGAACACCCCACAAGAGCTGCAGTTTTGGAGAAGCTCTGACCCAGTCGTCTAGACATCACAATTTGGCCCTTGTCAAACTCACTCAAATCCTTACGCTTGCCCATTTTTCCTGCTTCTAACACATCAACTTTGAGGACAAAATGTTCACTTGCTGCCTAATATATCCTACCCACTAACAGGCGTTACCGATCAGGCATAACATTATGGTGAACACTGTATAGGTTAATATAGCCTAAAGTTAGCTATTTCTTATTAGTACTGTACCTAATAGCATCTAGAGCTACTTTAATTCATGAGTAGCTACAATTTCCAAGTAACTCTGATATGAAATCCATTTAAAGGGATAGTTCACCCAAAAATGAAAATTAGCCCATAATTTACTCACCCTCAAGTCATCCTAGGTGTACATTACATTCTTCTTTCAGACAAATACAATCTGAGTTATATTACAAAACTCCAGGCTAATCCAAGCATTAGAATTTGATTCATAGTTGCTCTGTTTTTGAAGTCCATAAAAAGTGCATCTGTCCGTCAAATAACATGCTCCACGTGGCTCTGGGGTGTTAATAAACACCCGTTAGTCTTTTGATCGGCAGGGGAACTTTCAACAATTTTTCCATAAATTGAACAGGGAAGGCGGTCAGCCGAAATTTTACTTGATAAAGTTTTAAATATGGATATTTTTCTTACACAAACGCATCGATTCACTTCAGAAGCCTTTATTAACACCCCAGAGCCGCGTGGAGCACGTCATTTGATGGGCAGATGCACTTTTTATGGACTTCAAAAACAGCAACTATGAATCCAATTCTAATGCTTGGATTAGCCTGGACTTTTGTAATATACCTCAGATTGTATTTGTCTGAAAGAAGAATGTCATATACACCTAGGATGTCTTGAGGGTGAGTAAATTATGGGCTAATTTTCATTTTTGGGTGAACTATCCCTTTAAGGGTGGTCCAGTTCTGAGGTCACGTGCCCACTGTGGACCTGGCGCTTTCAGTGGTGGACAGGGGTCATTAAATAATATAACATCTTGTGTTCTCTCCAAACAGGGTCTGGTCAGGAGGCCGTGGAAAATCTGCCTTCAATTTCCTTTCTGGCAGCACACTGACAGCACGCGGAAGTGAACCCTGAAGTTTAGTTTTCCAATTACCAATTATGACTAATTGGCAGTGTGGTGAGAAGATCTCCACGACCTAAATGCTATTATCAAACACTTTAGATCTGATTTTGATTACAGCGAGTCAGTCAGTGCTCTTTTGCATTACTGTTTAGCTTTGCATCAGTTTCCCTCTTTTCAGCTTTTTTTTTTTTTTTATGTTTAGAAGTATTCTAAGAGAATTTCTAAGCATAAAAAGAACTTAATAATGCAAAGTTTCCTAGTATTTGTAGTATGCAATCTTTAACTTGATGTCATATGTTGACTTGTTACAGACTCACCATGATATCATAATAACAGGGAAATCTCTGACCACGGGTCATTGATGACCTAGATTTCATTCACTATTATCATATTCAGAGAGGAAGCAGTTAAAAAGCATGTGAAAACAAAAACAAATATAATGTGTAGAAATTAATCTGGTTGATCTTGTAAGACAAAAACATGCTTGAGTCATCTGTTTTAAATCTGCTGGTAATTACGTTGGATAGTATTTTAATGATGTTCACTCTCCCTTTCTCTCCTTGCTTTTTCCGACTCTACAATGCTCTTTTTTTCCCTTTCACTCTCCCTGTCTCTCATTTGGTTTTGATTAGGGTTGATCAGGATCTCTGCCAAAGTATTTCACAAACACACTGGTGGGCAACCGCGGCAAGCCCTACAACTGGATTCCAATGTGTGTTTTATTTACATTCTAGATTTACAAGATTCCCTAATTCATTTTCCAGTCCTTCCTAATTAGGGATAAAACTCTGGGTTCTCAAGCCCTTGGAAGGGACGTTAGTATCAGATTGAGTAGTTTTCAGGAAGTATAGAAATACAATGATGTAGGGAATAAAAATTGTACTTAAAGGGTTAGTTCACCCAAAAGTGAAAATAATGTCATTTATTACTCACCCTCATGCCGTTCCACACCCGTAAGACATCTTCGGAACACAAATTAAGATATTTTTGTTGAAATCCGATGGATTTCATAGCCAGCAATGACATTTCCTCTCTCAAGATCCATTAATGTACTAAAAACTTATTTAAATCAGTTCATGTGAGTAGAGTGGTTCAATATTAATATTATAAAGCGACGAGAATATTTTTGGTGCGCCAAAAAAAAAGAAATAACGACATAGTGAAAACTGATTTCCAAACACAGCTTCATGAAGCTTCGGAGTGTATTGATTCAGCGGTTTGGAGCGCCAAAGTCACATGATTTCAGCAGTTTGGCGACTTGACAACCAAGGGGGTAATCCTACACCCGGAAAGCGTACCTTCCATAGGGGCAGCCATTGCTAACCAAGCCATCACCTGCTGTTAGCATCCCATTGACTCCCATTCATTTTGGCGTCACTTTGACAGCGTTTAAAAAGACGTTTAAAGACTCAATTTGTCCATTGTTTATTTCTAAAGAAACACGACAATGTATAAAAGGCTCCATTACCTTGTATCTTACACTATCGCCCTGTAGAAGCCGTTTTTGTAAGAATTGGCTAACGGTAACGGCAACTCTCTGTCGCGCAGTAGAGAAATTACCGTATATACCCGTATAGACAGGATGCATTAACTTAAAATGGCGTACTGCCGTTCAATTATTTAAATAAATAAATACTATGCAAAATGACAAAATAATTAATCAGAATACTTACCAAAATTTGCCCCTGCTCACGCTCTTCGTCTCTGCAAGATTCGTTGGTTCAGATTTCACTTCGCACAACTACTTGAAGACTTGCAACTGTCAGACAGGTTGCTCACATCACATCTACGTCGTCAAGCTCAGCCATCAGGAAGTGAGTGCTTCTAATTGACTTCACTTTTCTGCGTTGAAGTCTATGGGGTCGCTGTGTCCATTTCTTTTACTGTCTATGTTGACACCATAGACCGTAAGAAAAATATGGACAGCGCAACTTCATTGGCTTCCGCTGAAGTAACCGAAGCCTCCGGAGGTCCGAATATGGCGCTGACATCTTGCGCAGATTTGGGACCGAGTCTGCGCAGAAGTGATCTCGGGACCGGAGTCTGCGCAGTAGAGAGCAGGAAGTAGAGGCCCGATGTCAAAAGCCCGCCCACACTCTCACAGATGGATGCAGAACAATTCATTATGTTGGGGTGTGTGGCGAACAGCGAGGCCGAGGGACCGTGAGGGCGGGACGAGGCGGCGCTCATCAGGGAGGATGAGCGCCAGCTGCGCGCCGCAGCGATCTCGGCCCTCGCGGAGGAGTGAGGGACTATAAAGGAGGAGCGACGACAGTGAGGGAGGAGAGAGGACCAGGCCTGGAGTTTGTGTTATGTTTTATTTTAGTTTTGTTATCCGCTGCAGTCGTCCGTGAGGGGCTGCAGCCTTTATGTTCACGTTGTGTTTATTTGTGTTTGTGTGTAGGCGGCAGTCGGCCGCGAGGGGCTGCCGCCGCCATATTTATTTTGTCTTTATTTTTGATTAAAACTTGTTGAATGTTCGCCGGTTCCCGCCTCCTTCTTCCCGTACAAACAACGTTTACTACAGGGTGAAATAAACAGTTATGGAAATGCAGAAATTAAAGCTAAAGCTCCACTCTCCTCCGGAAAATCCCGAAAAAAGTCAGTTGGTGCCTCAGTGACAACTTCACTCAGAGAAGCTGTCAATCTCAGCTGTCAATCATGATATCACACCCCCATTTTTATAGCATCAAATAACTAACTAAAACTAAACTTTTTTAAAAACGATTCGACTCGCTGATTCGATACGCTCCGAAGCGTCATGAAGCAGGGTTTCGGTTATCACTATATGAGTCATTATTTCGTTTCTCGTCGCTTTATAATATTAATATTTAACCACTTTACTCACATGAACTGATTTAAATGTTTTTAGTACATTAATGGATCTTGAGAGAGGAAATGTCATTGCTGGCTATGCAGGTCTCACTCGAGCCATTGGATTTCAACAAACAATATCTTCATTTGTGTTCCTGAAGATGAACGGAGGTCTTACGGGTGTGGAACGGCATGAGGGTGAGTAAAAAATAACATTATTTTCATTTTTGGGTGAACTAACCCTTTAAGTATAATACAACATTTTTCAAAAATATGCTAGTATTTCTGAATTTTTGGAAAGAATTCAAAATAAGGAATAATGTATATTCATTAAAAACTTACAACATTTACATTTACATTTACATTTATGCATTTAGCAGACGCTTTTATCCAAAGCGACTTACAACTTGGGGGAACAATAAGCGATTGGTCGTGAAGAGTCGAGTGAGCGCAACAAGTGCCTGAAATACTTGGTCCGTGGTCCATACTTGGTTTTTTTTTTTTTTAGGAGGTTAAGTGCTCACGGAAGAGATGAGTTTTTAGTTGACTTTTGAATGTTGTCAATGAATCCGCATTTCGGATGGCGGTGGGCAGATCGTTCCACCAGCTGGGAACGTTGAATGAAAATGTTCTGGAGAGGGATTTTTTGCCTCTCTGTGATGGTACCACAAGCCTTCGCTCCTTAGCTGAACGAAGGCTTCTGGTGGGGGTGTGGCGACGTAGAATCGAGTCAAAGTATGCAGGAGCTGAGCGCGTGGTGGCTCTGTAGGCAAGCGTCAGCGACTTAAACTTGATGCGAGCAGCGAGTGGTAGCCAGTGCAGAGAGATGAAGAGTGGTTACAATGGAATGAAACACACACAAAAAAACTACAAGGAGGACTACAAACACAAATCTTACATTTGCCACCAAAGGAGGGAAAACGTTCAAAGGCTTTTCTTTTCCTGAGAAATCTTCCATGAGAATTGTTTCTTTTCCATGAGAATCTAATCCAAGATGTTGCTTGTCACTGACACATAGACACATGCAGCTTTGCTCTTTCCCCACAAACGCCGCCCCTTTGCAACGCCTACCTAACCCAATCATCGAATTAAATGGAAAAGGAAGTTGCACTGACTCTTGATTCAGAGTGGAAAGAATTCCCTCCCTAAATCTGGAAACTTTGACTACAATATCTGGGATATATATAAGGGGAATAGCTGAAAGACCACTTAAAGGGTGGAGAGTGAAGGCGTGGGTTTTTGTTTTCCATCATCATGCTAGTCCACAGAGTGACTAAAGAGTTTGCTCGGTTGGCCTTCTCCGCAACATGCACAGAAGGGCATGAAAGAGGTATGAGGGAACTATTGTTTTTCCCACACTACAAATGTTAACAAACACTGTTCTGTGCCTTTAACAGTCTGTCTGTATATGTGCCATGTGGTTTTTGACACATCACCACACAAATGTGTACACCGAGTCTGAACAGAGCTGGTCTAAATACAATTTAGACAAAAATCGTTTGCTGAAACCATTTGTCTCAACTCCATACTCCAAGTTCATATAAATACAATTAACTCCGCATAGCAGTTTAAAGTTAAACTGAATTAAGAAAAATTACGTTAGTGATAGAGAGGGGTTCTGAATCGTTCGTCCGTGCCGTGCTGTTTGAATCTGGCCCTGGCAGCCGCGGCGTGCGCTGTACATCAGCACTATCGGTTTTCAGCCAGTCCTCAGTAGGGATTGTGGAGGAATGCTGTGCATTTCCCCTCTCGAAGCCCAGCTTGGCTTTAGCCTCATGTCACATGATCAGCTCCTCATCAGCCTCACAAACTCCAGCCAATGACAAATTATCCAAAATGGGCCAAATATTAACACACCGGAGCAAGCTGCTGCTGGCGGTATAATGGTTTTCTGTTCTTTCTTAGGATGATCAGACAGTCACTGATGTCTATATATTTATATATTTCTACATGGTATTCACTAAGTACTGTACAGCAGCATCTAGCATGATCTGCAACCTCAAAATTGAGCAGCAAGTGGGCCATGTCCTAAGTATGCAGTAATGCAATAATATAAATGCTAAAAATATACTGGTCAGTATAACAGTATGTTTATCATTTTCAAGTAATTCCTTCTCCACTTTTCACATAATTGATGGCCAAATCTATGCATCGGAGGCCACTTGTTTCTGCATTCAAATGTAGTTTTATTGATTTCCATAAAAATCACATGAACTGTTAATAAACTGTTTAAAAGTATGGTGTAAAAGACCTACTTTGCCCCTATTTTAAAACTATAAACAAACAGTGGACCCCATTTATCATCCTTTTATGCACCGTTCAGTTTTTTTTTTTTTAATTGTTCAGTTGACAACTTAAAAAGTGAGGAAACCCGTTGCCTTAACCCTCGTGCACTGTTCGATTTCTGGTTCGAACTCTCGTTATGGTCCGGGTCAAATTGACCCTAATTGGATTCAATACAATTCCCCAAGAATCACACTATGAAAAAACACATACAATCAGGTACAAACAATTCACTTTTAATATCAATACTTTTCACACATTACAAAGAATAAATATCTGAATTTACGCTTTATAAAAATACTTTTAACCACTATTTTTAAGATTGGCCCTTGGGACACTTGCCTTTATACATTTAGAACAATAATATCTTAGTCTAAACCGATAATCTTGACGAACTATATAGCATTTTAAAGCTTTCAGACTCTAATTTTCATATTTGGTGACTAATTTTCAAAAGAGACGGCAGAGCAGTAGATAAATAGCGATAGATTTGTCATTTGTGATGCGGTGCCAAACTATAACGCACACGCTCTGAGTCTTTCCATATGTTTTTTATATGCATTTTAGAGATTGAATTCAAATCAAATATTAACATTACTGCCCAAACTACTTCTGAATAGGATATTTTGAAAAGTATGAAAATATAATGTTCAGATCACTCAAACCATATATGGAAATCGAAGAGTCTACATGTCATCTAATGGAAAACGTTGGTACTGCGCACAAAAACATCTTTTTTTGAGATATCAACCGAAAATTTGGCACAGAATTTGTTCAGATATTTAGCTTTGATTTTCTTGAGGTTTTAGAGTTGAACATGTTTTGTAAAATGTATATTTTATATTTTATATAAAATATAAATATATATATATATATAATGTTATGTATTTTACATGTTCATAAACTTCTATAACTTGTTTTAAACTTTACTTTTACGACTTTCTACGGCTTCATATGTTAGTACAAAACTAAAATAACAAAATATAACCAAGATATTGTATTATTTTGGGTCTCTACAGTTGCCTTAGAACATTAAATTATGTGGGTCAAATTGACCCGTGAACATCACAAACGTAACAGTACTTTTGTGTGTATATGTCAAAACATATCAGCGTGTTGAAATTTTGCATGCCTGTTCATGACCCTAAATGAGAAAAAGTCACACAAAAAAAACATAGGTTAACTGATATTTCTGACAACTTAAAATTACACATTAAGTTTTATTTACTTAATAATTAAGGCAACGGATGTCCTCACATTTTTTTTTAAGTTAAGTCAACTGATCACTTTTTACAGTGTACATTCATCCACTTTGTCTCTTGTTTTTCTAATCTAAAATATTCCTCTAAAACAGTCCAGTTTGAAGACAGGAAAACACTCAACATAGCCATGTTCACAATCCACCACATTATTATCCAGTTCCCTGTCAACATTGGTCTCTTGACGTTGAGTCATCCTATGATGCTATGGGGAAACAACTTTCTCCAAGAAATACAGAAGCCTGATTGGAATAACAGTGTTGCACAGCAATGGGCGATGACGTTCAAGTGAACCTCCTATTTGTGGTGCTGAAAAACTTTTCCTCAGAATTGTTCTCCTTTAGACTGCAAGACAAGCCTTCTTTTGCCATTGATTCATTGCCAAAAGTGAATTAAGGATTACGCTTCACTGATCCCCTTGAGCATTCCGGATGGACCGAAGATTTAACCTCATTATATCTACAGAGAACATATCGAGCTCCCTGATGGACACAAGTTGTGAGTTTTCTGCCTGGGCCAGGCCCACACAGAAGTCACCGTTAAGGATTCTAACTGCCCTTATGCCATGAGCATCAGGAGTCAAACAGCCCTGGTGCGGAACAAACATCTGGCCTCCAACCCGCCGCACTACCCCTCAGCCGCTCCCCCTGAGCTACGGAGGGAGAAGCAGTGGCACCCCAAGTTGGAGCACAATTTGTTCAATGGTGCTCCTACTCCGCCGATCCATCCTTGAGCATGAGGAGTCCCTGCCTTCGGATAGCACTCATCATAGCGCAGCACCTCTTACAAGAGACAAACCTGGCTTCTTATGCTCCCCTCATGGAAGTGGAGTTGTAAGCCGAGCATGAGGATTACAGCAAGAGGTTCAATATGCTGGCACAGGTCCCACAGGCCCCCCCGCTCTCTAAACGTGCTTACTATATAAACAGCTCCCCGCCTCAGCAGCGGTCCGTTTTGTACAAAACATGAAATATTCCAGCCAAGCACTTCAGCCGCTCACACGCAATATAATAATGCAGCAGATTATTCCCTCTTCCTTGGGCGTGCTGTTTCAACAAGGTCCACTAGCCACTAGTTTCATCATAGCGTGGGGGCAGCTGAATACGCCGCTTGAACAGTTGTGTTGAATTAAGGCCAGAGATTCGCTGCTTCTATCTTGTTCGCACGATTACAGTAGTAATCTACTTCTCTACGGTGCTTGTCATTACAAGCCGGCGCTATGGGGAAACCTTTCTCCAAAAAATACAAGCCTGATTGGAATAACGGCATTGCACTGCAATGGCCAATGGAATTAAAGTGCACAAATCAAGGGAGGGAACGCCTTCTATATAATGTGGTGCTGAATGATATTTCATCTGAATCTTTCTCCTTCAAACAGCAAGACAAGCCTTGTTTTGCCATTGATTCATCGCCAGAAGTGGATTACGCTTTGCTGATCCCCTTGAGCGTTCCGGTGGACCAAAGACGGCCTTGTTCTATCTGCGTGGGACCTATCGAGCTCCCTGACAAACACAAGTTGTACGTTTTCTGCCTGGGCAGCACCCACACGGAAGTCGCCATTCAGGGTTCTAACTGCCCTCACTGAGATGCCATGATAATAACAATTCATAGCAAGTCTGCGTTGTTACCGCTTAGCCAAACCATTTACATTGAACCCCTGAAATGCTGGTGTTCAACTAGGTCCGGTACTCTTCACTGCTGTGTGTTAACACCGCAAGCATAGGCCTACTGTGAGAGACATACACTATATTGCCAAAAGTTTTGGGACGCCTGCTTCTGCATACACATGAATTTTAATGACATCCCATTCTTAATCCATACGGTTTAATATGGAGTTGGCCCATCCTTTGCAGTTATAACAGCTTCAAGTGGAAGGCTTTCCACAAGGTTTAGGAGTGTGTTTATGGAAATCTGAAGGCCACACGAAGTTTGGAGGTCTGTAGCTATTGACTAAAGTTGGCGACTTCTGCGCACTGTGCGCCTCAGCATGCGCTGACCCCGCTCTGTGATTTTAAGTGGCCTACCACTTCGTGGATGAGTTGCTGTTGTTCCCATTTGCTTCCACTTTGTTATAATACCACTAACAGTTGACCGTGGAATATTAAGTAGTGAGGAAATTTCACTTATTGCACAGGTGAAAACCTTTAACGGTCCCACGCTTGAATTCACTGAGCACCTGAGAGTGACCCATTCTTTCACAAATGTTTGTAGAAGCGTCTGCATTGCCTAAGTGCTTGATTTCATACACCTTTGGCCATGGAAGTGATTGGAACACCTAAATTCAATGATTTGGAGGGGTGTCGTAGCCTCTGCATACACATGAATTTGAATGACATCCCATTCTTAATCCATACGGTTTAATATGGAGTTGGCCCAACCTTTGCAGCTATAACAGCTTCAACTGGAAGGCTTTCCACAAGGTTTAGGAGTGTGTTTATGGAAATTTTTGACCATTCTTCTAGAAGTGCATTTGTGAGGTCAGGCACTGATGTTGGACGAGAAGGCCTGGCTCACAGTCTCCGCTCTAATTCATCCCAAAGGTGTTCTATCGGGTTGAGGTCAAGGGCTCTGTGCAGGCCAGTCAAGTTCCTCCACACTAAACTCGCTCATCCGTGTCATTATGGACCTTGCTTTGTTCACTGGTGCGCAGTGATGTTGGAACAGGAAGGGGTTCCCACAAAATTGGAAGCATAAAACTATCCAAAATGTCTTGGTATGCTGAAGCATTAAGAGTTCCTTTCACTGGCCAAGCCCAACCCCTGAAAAACAACCCCACAACAAACTTTAGACTTGGCATAATGCAGTCAGGCAAGTACAGTTTTTCTGGCACCACCAAACCCAGAATTGTCCATCGGATTGCCAGACAGAGAAGTGTGATTGGTCACTCCAGAGAACACGTCTCCACTGCTCTAGAGTCCAGTGGCGGTGTGCTTTACACCACAGCATTCGACGTTTTGCATTTCACTTGATGTAAGGCTTGGATGCAGCTGCTTGGCCATGGAAATCCATTCCATGAAGCTCTCAACACACTGTTCTTGAGCTAATCTGAAGGCCACACGAAGTTTGGAGGTCTGTAGCTATTGACTAAAGTTGGCGACTTCTGCGCACTGTGCGCCTCAGCATGCGCTGACCCCGCTCTGTGATTTTACGTGGCCTACCACTTCGTGGCTGAGTTGCTGTTGTTCCCAATTGCTTCCACTTTGTTATAATACCACTAACAGTTGACAGTGGAATATTTAGTAATGTGGAAATTTCACGAATGGACTTATTGCACAGGTGGCAACCTATAACGGTCCCACGCTTGAATTCACTGAGCTCCTGAGAGCGATCCATTCTTTCACAAATGTTTGTAGAAGCGTCTACATGCCTAGGTGCTTGATTTTATACACCTTTGGCCATGGAAGTGATTGGAACACTTGAATTCAATGATTTGGAGGGGTGTCCCAGTACTTTTGGAAATAAAGTGTTTGTTGCTATGCAACTTGTTATGATAGTTGTATCATATGCAGTATTTCTAACGTGTGACTACTTCTCTTGCTTGAATGCCATTGGCCATTGCGGTGCAACAGCGTTATTCCAATCAGGCTTCCATATTTCTAGAAGAAAGGTGTTTCCCCATAGCGTCATGGGATGGCGCAATGTCTCATTCCCTCGTTTCAGGTAACCAAGGATATGTTTTAAGTTCAGGTCCTCGAATCTGATTAGCAGAGCAGCGTTTCAAGTCCAACAGCACTAAGACTTTTTATTGTTTGTATCACTTGTCACTTGTCTTATTTGTGCCTTCCAGACTGATTCTTTACAGCGACTCTTTCTGCAGGTTACATCACTATGCCAGTAGGTGGCGACAACTCTTTCAGGAACACAACTGTTGTTTCTGCTGCTTTCTTTTGGAACTATTGCATAACTATCTAAAATGCAAGTTACTTAATATCAACTTAATGTTTACTGAACTTTTGTGTAAAAGCAATTCCTTATGGTCTGCACATCATTACTGAAAAACTAGCCTAAAGCACCTATAGAGAGTTGTCAAACCAATCAAATGAGGTAGGTTTGCGTGTCAGAGGATAATATGGTACTATACTTTGAAGAGACAATTATTATTCTGTAAGTGCTCTGCAGAGATCTCTGTAAGCTTTAACAACTCCATAATAGAGATGATTTACAGCTATGTGGAGTGCATGTTTCTTGTCCACAGGCAGGTCATTTGAACAGCAGCTGTCTAAACACAACACACGTGGTGGGTGTGACCGATCCAGCGGCAGCATGCTCTCACTTCCTCTCTCGCACACTCTCTATGTCCCTCTATCTCTCCTTTTCTCGGTCCCTCGCTCATTTTTATTCACTTGCTGCAGCGAATAAAACACCTCGGTTCCAGCCAACACTGATACTAAATCACACCAACAGACACACAAATATGCGTGACCAAATCCAAACCTCTCTTCTTGAATCCCTACTGAGTCAGACATTATCCAAAGCTTAAAAAGACTTATTTCGTGTGTAGTTATACATTTGTCTAGTTATTCATGGACGTACTCCAGCTAATTTCCCAGTGTTTTTGTTTGTAGCATATTTTAGCATTGAATGTTGAATTCTGGCTTCAATTTGTAACATATGGCACCAGCATGGTCCAAAGAGATTCTCCACAATCAACTGTTGGAAATATGACCATGTTAGTCATTGATAATCAAGCCTTGGGGCCTGAATCATGTTAAAGAAGGGGGATGAATACATGTCATTCTTGGAAAGCACTCCTAAGTTCATGTTTTTCCCAGGCTCTGCTGGTTAGAGGTCCAGTATGCAGAGATATCTTAAGAAGAGAGCTGCCTCACTCCATAACAACTGATGTGGCATTGACAGCTTCTTTTCTACTGGGTCTGTCCCTGCCAATCATTCTCTCATATCGGTTTGCCAAAAAGTGGAAACAATAATAATAATTATTATTAAATAAATTAAATATTATGTAAATAATTTGTTTAATTTTTATTTATAATTTCAATTAAAGCTGCAGTCTAACTTTTTTTGGTTAAAAATGATCAAAAAATCAAGTACAAAACAAGCCTTCAAAACTATCTCTTTACCTTAGCCCCATTCACAACGTTAAGCTTGTAATAATGTGTGATAATTCGAGTGGTGGTGGATTTCCGCGGGAAATTAAAGCGTATCTTTGCGTCATTACGTCATGACATAAAGAGTCCGGCTAGTAGTAGTAACGCATGTAAGGAGCGGATCGCATGTTTTTCAGCGGATCATTTATAGCCTTTTCTCACCACAGCAGGAGTCATTCAATTTATACTTTTGATGGCGGATTGTAATCCAGAAAGGCCCAAATGACATCATCAGTGACAACTGGAGATGGTCAGAAGCAAAAGAATAGACTGTATGGAAACTGAAATCTACAGGTAACGCTAATAAACACTAACGTTAAATACAGTCACGCAATGCTAATGCTGTTAACATTAACAATTTGAACACAAAGTAGAACAATAGTAATAATTTGCACGGTTTGATGTTATACGAGCGATCGTTAGATTTAATCACTGTTGGTAGCGCGATTTATTGTAATGTTTTGTTCCCAAAAATGGCAGACATGTTACTTACTTGTTCAGATTACATTTTCCGGTGAATATTCTTATTTAAGCTATCCTCCAAGACGTAGAATCTGTGATTCTGAAGTACAATATCCACACCGGTGCGTAGGGGTGTAACGTTTATGCGTACCGAACCGATTCGGTACAGGACTCTCGGTTCGGTGCACCGTTTCCGAATACAATCTTTAACAGTTAACAGTCGGCTTGTTTTAAGCGTGGAAGACACTTCAATCCTAGTTCCCACATGAACATGTTAAATATTCAGTCCATTTTATCACGAAATTCAAACGATAAATGCCGTTTTGACGCTCTTTAATGTGACGTCACTGATCACAGTTCAAGCGGCCGCGCGCGTGAATGCATCAATCATCTCTTCCTAAAGATTCAAGGATAAACATGAATGAACATCTGAAGGTATGTTGAGGATACATTACAACCTACTGTCACGTATCATATGTGGTGTAATCGCTCAATCAGTGTTTCAACGGCGGAAAGACCTCAATATAACTGCTTGTGAACAATGTCACATTTACCTCAGGCAGTCATTCAGTGTCCACAGAATTTTATTCACAAGAGAGATCAACTCTTTCACTAAATATATGCACCATATTAGCCTATATATTCATTATATTCTACTTAACCTGTTAATGATGTCTTGATTATTTCATGTATGTTTAAATAAACCGGTCATGAAAATGACAGCCACAAATGATTATATTTCAACAACGAATTGGAGAAAAAAACTATTTTATCATTAGATTTAGAAGTTATTGCAAAAACTGCCTAATGTGAAGTTTACTTGTTTGCGTACTTTGTTATTTGAGTGTTGATTATTATACCTAAAAATAAATAGTAACTGAATTTCGGCTAATAGTTTGAGCTCTGTTGTTAACCTTTAAATATCAATGTGCCATCTTCAACAAACTTTTAGTTTTATTTAATTTAAGGACATGCATTGTTTTCCAGTAAACCACTGTTTAATACAAATAAATAAAAGCAATTCTGTAAAACTGCTGTACCGAACCGTGACTTCAAAACCGAAGTACGTACCGAACCATCAGTTTTGTGTACCGTTACACCCCTTACTGGTGCGGTGACTGACAGCAAGCCGAACATACTCCTCAAAACATTAGATTCATCCGCGCTGATGCACAACTCGCGTACAGATGATAACTCCGCAAATAATGACGACACAGAGGCAAAACTCACGGACCGCAGCTTTAAATACATTTAATTAAATACATATCTACTTTGATTTATATACTACTTTAATTTACATATACATTTTGTATAACTTTATTCTCCCAAATAGTTCAGTTCTCTCATCTTGATGCGGACATCTGTTTCAAACATAATATGGAAGGGAGCCGGGCAATTCCCAAATTTCTGCACCCGAAATTGCATACTCTCTTGAGTAGGAACTTATTTTGAATAATTACTTCACGACTGCTTAAAAAAAAAAAGTATGTTCTATATAGTATGAGTGTGTGTGTGTGTGTATATATGAATGTAATCCAGACGTTCTACATTCCCCATGTTGTCATTATCATGTGACCTACCAGCGTCAGTTGCGTCGCTTCAATGCCATTCTCCTGTGGCCTCATGGGATACTAAAAAGTGTCCATCGTATGCACAAGAACTAGGTCATCAGGGTACTTTTTGCCTGCTCTTTTACGAGTACTGTTTATTTGGACTTTTGTCACATACTGTTTTTGCCTACTATATAGTGGGGAAATATGCAATTTCGAACACAGCCATGGTTTAATGGATTATGGTGACCCGCAGTTGTCTTTCAGCCCGAACCAGTGCTGTTTTACACATCGAGACACAAAAATGTGCACTTGCACAGTGATTTTTGGAAACTGACCCTGAAATGGTGAGTTCCTTCTGGATCGGCACTTGATCCACACTGATTGTCTCTGGATGTAAAAACAAACATTTATAACCTTGGACAAAGTAGCTTGATGGAAAATAAACAGACACATTTCTAAAGCGCCAGATGATGTAATACAGTGAAAAAAATGAATATCAAAATGGTAATAAAACACTGGAAGCACTGAGTGAACTGATCAATACACTGGAGAACCATAAGTGAAGATGACAACTATCAAATGTATTGCTGATGAAGTTTTATCACTCTACTCGCAGCTCTTTCAACTCATTACATGAGTTCAACCGACACGTCTAAATGCGAAGTCAAAGTTGAGTTCTTCTATATTTGCGGTGCTGAAACTATGAAAAATTCTGTTTATTTCAACTTTAAACAATGAAACATTCCAATCATTTGAACTTTGAAACCTTCTATTTATTTGAACTTGAAACTATGAACGATTCTAGTGACTGATACTGAGTTTCTGAAAAGACAAACGAGTAATAAAGCCGAGGTTTTATGCACCAAATGTTTGATCAGAAGAAATTGTGAAACTGCAATGTTTCCATCTGTTTTAGGCTGATTAGTTTAATTAATTTAAGCCTTTTGTTACAAAATCTGAATCGGGTCTTATTTATTCGTTTTGATTGGTTGTGTTTTGTTCTTTAACAGATGGATTTTTTTTTTAAGGCAACAACAGGTTCTATTTCCTGTTGTTGTTTTCAATTAGGCTGCGAAGTCTTTAAATGTCCCTCACCATTTAAACCTGTCTGATCCGTTCTCCATGATGTTTTTAATCATCTTTAATGAGTATGTGCAGTAAATGTTTAGGACCTGCTAGATGTTTGATTGCTGCCAATATGGATGTGATTGTGGCCTCTGGGATTCCCCCAAATAAAAACCACACCAGCATTATTATCTCTCTGTGGTTACACCTCCTGGATTTTTCCCTTCTCTTAACAGGGCATTGCTTGCCATCTGGCTAAAAGGCTTTCAAATGTCGTGTTTTAACAGGAGAGGGAAAAACAAGCCTGTTCTTGTCAGCTGTGAGAATATGCCGAAGGTTAAGTTCTTGAATTCCAATAACACATGATAAAAAAACACTATTATACAAGGGGTGTAAGCATTTACTTAAAAGATTGAGAATATAAACCTTATGATCCAGTCACTGTCAAAACACCTTCATAATTTAGCGTCATTGAGATACTACAATAGTTTTTATTAATATTTAGATTTTTTTTTAAATGTCTGTATAGTTTTTATTCAATTTTCCCATTTTAATTATTTTAGTTGTTTAGTATTAAGGAAAACTAAAAGATAGTTTTTTTTAGTTTTAGATAACATAGTAACCTCGATGCAAACCCTATGTAATTTGGCTTTACAAATATAGGGTGAATTTAAAACATGGCCCAATTTACTTGAACTTTACATATTTGCAGTGCACCTGGACAATGCATTTATTGACTAACTTTTTTATTGTGTTCTACTGCACCTGCCCATTTTTGGACAGAGATCTGTCATTTCTACACATGGCAAAACATTTGCAAGGTTATCAGGATATGCCAGCCTTTATTAACAAGTAGTTCTGGCACCACCCAATGGCCATTAAAAGAAAGTTCACCCATCCCTGTCACAGGCACTGAGGGCAAAAGAAATAAATGCTGGAGAAAACCTACACTTGACACAACTGAGTATAAGAATTTACGAACTCAAATCATAATGATGCTTCAGCTTCCAACATAATACATTTAAATAATAAAGTAAATGTGTGTGCTGGCAAGAAAAAAAAACTCTTATTTACCCTCAAATGACAGAATATCTTCACTCAAAAAAAAAAAAACACTAGGTTAATATAGGACAGAATACGTTTGGGTTGGTTAATTTTACCCAGCCAATTGCATTGTTTATTTAAAAAAGCATAATGGTTTGATTCATTTTTACTATAATACTATAGCTTATTATTTGACTTGTAATACATGTAATACATACATGAATACATCTTTTTTTACCCAGCCATTGGTTTGAAAATACTTTACAGTATAGCATATTTTATATCATTTGAATACATATTGCCTACATTTAAGCTCATTTAATAAATATTAGAAGTAAAAATTTTACATTTAGAATTTAGAGGTAATCCATGTGTAATCGAGCAGTCTCTATTGTTCTGTTTCCACCGTTACGCCGCTGGATCTCGTGCCGGAGCTTGTATCATGTTCAGCGGGGGAACTTCTAACTTTAGACCACCGCCCTGAGTTTTCACAAAATAGACAAAATATGCGGCTACATAGACAAACGGTGAACAGCTCTGAGGACATATTTCATCATCCTAAGTATTTATATTCTGTATCTAGAATCATAAAGTTGTATACAAAGGCATCAGGCATTTCCATCACGCGACACTCGTGTAGGTGATTCACATCGCGCCCCTGTAAACAATATACAGCACAATAAAAAATGTATAGATCAAATAAAATGTACACAAACCTGTATTTTACTGAAGACATGCACCATTTTTGATGGAGCGGCACTGCTCTCTCCTGAAGAGGTAGCAAAAAGCCTGCGATAAATGACTCAACCCTTGGATTGTTACTTCTGACCCAGGATCTGGGTTGCACAAAAACTACCCAAACACTGGGTTGTTACTTCTGACCCAGGAGCTGGGTTACACAAAAACTACCCAAACACTGGGTTGTCATGTCTGACCCAGAAGCTGGGTTACACAATAACTACCCAAACACTGGGTTGTTACGTCTGACCCAGGACCTGGGTTACAAAAAACTACCCAAACACTGGGTTGTCACGCCTGACCCAGGATCTGGGTTACACAAAAACTACCCAAACACTGGGTTGTTACTTCTGCCCCAGGATCTGGGTTACACAAAAAAACTACCCAAACACTGGGTTGTCATGTCTGACCCAGGAGCTGGGTTACACAAAAATGACCCAAACACTGGGTTGTCACGTCTGACCCAGGATCTGGGTTGCACAAAAACTACCCAAACACTGGGTTGTCACGTATGACCCAGGAGCTGGGTTACACAATAACTACCCAAACACTGGGTTGTTACTTCTGCCCCAGGACCTGGGTTAAAAAAAAACTACCCAAACACTGGGCTGTTACTTCTGACCCAGGAGCTGGGTTACAAAAAACTACCCAAACATTGGGTTGTCACGTCTGACCCAGGATCTGGGTTACACAAAAACTACCCAAACACTGGGCTGTCATGTCTGACCCAGGAGCTGGGTTACACAAAAACTACCCAAACACTGGGTTGTTACTTCTGCCCCAGGATCTGGGTTACACAAAAAAACTACCCAAACACTGGGTTGTCATGTATGACCCAGGAGCTGGGTTACACAAAAACTGCCTAAACACTGGGTTGTCACATCTGACCCAGAAGCTGGGTTACACTAAACGACCCAAACACTGGGTTGTAACGTCTGGTCTGACCCAGGATCTGGGTTGCACAAAAACGACCCAAACACTGGGCTGTTACGTCTGACCCAGAAGCTGGGTTACACAAACATGATCCAAACACTGGGTTGTCACGTCTGACCCAGGAGCTGGGTTACACAAAAACTACCCAAACACTGGGTTGTCACATCTAACCTGAAAAACACTGAAAAAAAATAACCCCAAAAAGGCTCAACCCAGGATTTGGGTAGAAAAAATAACCCAAGATTTCTTTAGAGTGTTGAAAAGCAGGGCGAAAGAAAAAAGCATTGATTAATAGCATCATTAGTAGTTTACTTAGAGAGCGTTCCAGATCTTCAGGGAGCAGTCCAGTATTATTTCACAAAGCATATTAGAAATATACTGGCTGACCTGCAAGGCAATATGCAAATAAAGTAAATAAAAAGTATGGCTTGCCTTTAGATTTCGTCTTCATTGCAAACAGATTTGTGCCTAATGAGGAGCAGATTACGCCATGGTTCTGGTCTGAATTAAACAGCAGGCGTTAAGAGCTGCGGGAGGCACAAACTAATGTATTCTGTATGTTCTACTGTAACTAGAGGGCGTTTAAATGTGTATCAGCAGTACTGCACAATGGGAAAACTAGATGACCCACAGATCAGAGTTCAGTCCAACTCCAAAAATACTGGAGGTTTCTCTGTTAGAACTCATAGGGGCCATTCACACAGAACGCATTTTCCACTGTTTTTCAATGTAAACACGGTCTACAAGCTGTGCTCGCGTCTTTGGCATCGTCTCGTGCATGACGTGGCGTTCTAAACATGAGGCGTTCAAGTTCAAATAAGTTCAGCTTTGAAAAACCCTGCTCTAGACCTTTATTAATTTGTATTTTGCTGCTCCACTGTCCTGCGTCTCGTGTTTTTAACAGTTAGAACACGTTCTGCAGGAACCGGCCCAAAATAAATAGGCCGCATCTGTACCGACACGTGACTTCAACACAACAGTTATCGTTTAAAACTCCAAGTCATTGCTAACTATTGTGTTCTGTGCAGTACAGTGTCACTGAAACAATCTATTGTTGCACAAGAACACAATGGATAATTCACAGCGGTTTCTATAAATGCTGTTCCAATTAGTGATAATTGCTCCTTAATAGGATACAGCTGAACGTATGGTTCGGATTTATTTCCTAAGCTTCAAAACAAAGATGTTATTAATAAATGTTTCGGTGGGATTTTCCCATGGGCATTTGAGGTGTGTAGTACATGACAGGAGATGAATAGATCAGAGGTGTAACTAAAATGCATTTCACATTAAAAAACAACTTTGGATAACCAAAAATCTCATGTCTGTTACCTCTTATTTTTGCAACCATACACATTACCCACGCTGTTTTATAAAGAGAAATTACATCAGCAAATGTGCTGAAGCACAATACACCAGCAAGAGACGCGTGTATGATTATCAAATGTTTAAGCAATAAAAAAACCCTCTCGTTATATTACAATAATGCGTTAACAATAATAAAATAAATGAATGAGCCCCTTTTGTATGAGTAATTGTTTGCAGCACCTACATAGCCGGCACACAACAGGCATTATTGGACATTTTAAACAAGACCTTGTATCACCTCTTGGACTCTTTTGCCACCTTGTGGACAAAAACTATACAGCAGGTACATACAGGTCACACACCACTGATAATCTCTTCATCACGGCACCTGTTAGTGGGTGGGATATATTAGGCAGCAAGAGGACATTTTGTCCTCAAAGTTGATGTGTTAGAAGCAGGAAAAATGGGCAAGTGTAAGGATTTGAGCGAGTTTGTACCACCGACCTAAGCATTGTTGCAGACCATGTACACCCTTCCCTGGTGGCTGTGGCCTCTTTCAGCAGGATAATGCGCCCTACCACAAGGTAAAAAATGGTTCAGGAATGGTTTGCGGCCCACAACAACGAGTTTGAGGTGTTGAATTGTCCTCCAAATTCCCCTGATCTCAATCCAATCGAGCATCTGTGGGATGTGCTGAACAAACAAGTCCGATCCATGGAGACCTTGCAACTTACAGGATTTAAAGGATCTGCTGCTAACATCTTGGTGCCAGATACCACAGCAAACCTTCAGGGGTCTAGTGCAGTGGTTCTCAACCTTTTTTCAGTGATGTACCCCCTGTGAAATATTTTTTCAGCCAAGTACCCCCTAACCAGTGCAAAGCATTTTTGGTTGGAAAAAAATACTTAAAACAGAGCACTGTGCCATCAGTGTCTGATTTATTAAACTTTGGAACAGATAAACACATACAAAATTCAAACAATTGAAAAAAATTAACTATTTTGAACATTTTAAATGATAATAATCCATGACTAAATTTATTGCAAATATTTCTCATCACTAAAATGTAGTGATTCAAACTAATGTAGTGAAAACAGTGACCATATTTCTGAAATGGAAACCGGGGACATTTCCTATTTGAGTGGTCAAAATATCACTCAAATCTCATTTGTTATTATATTTTAATTAAAAAACAGGGACAATACATTTTTGAATGTTTTTGTTGTTGTTGTGGAGTCCTATTAGTATATTATTAACATTAATAAGTATTATGATTTAGTTTAGCTTTAGCTGTTTTGGCAGCAAAAGGGGACCAACACAATATTAGGAAGGTGGTCATATTGTTATGCCTGATCGATGTATATATCTGCCACTCTCCTCAGCAAGGCTGCATTTATTTGATCAAAATACAGTAAAAACAGCAATAATGTGAAATATTGTTACACTTTAAAGGTGCACGGTGTAAATTTTAGCGGCATCTAGCGGCGAGGTTGCGAAATGCAACTGTTCACAGCTCGCCCCTTCCCTTCGAAGCTACGGTGGCCGACACAGGACAAAAATGTAATGAGAGCAGAGAGTGACTGGCGCTCTGTAGAGAAGTTTGTCCGTTTAGTGCTACTGTAGAAACATGACGGCACAAAATGCAGATCTCTCTGTAAAGGGCACCCACGGTATATGTAGATAGAAATGGCTCATTCTAAAGTAATAAAAACATAACGGTTCGTTATGTAAGGTCTTTATACACCACTGAAAACATAGTTATGTATATTAGATTGCATTTCTGTCAATAGATCCTCATAAATACTACACACTGCACCTTTAAATTATAATTTATATGGCAAAGCTGAATTTTCAGCATCATTACTCCAGTCTTCAGTCACATGATGATCCTCCAGAAATCCTTTTAATATGCTGATTTGATGCTCAAGAAAGAAACATTTCTTATTATCAATGTTGAAAACTGCGTCATATTTTTGTATAAACTGTGAAACATTTTTTTCAAGATTCTTTGATGAATAGAAAGTTCAAGAGAACATTTAGAATTGTAATAGATTTTAACATTATTTAAAAATGTCTTTACTGAATAAAAGTATTAATTCCTGCAATATGCAGTCTCTATTCCTTGGGGTTGTTTTTGCACATCCTATTCATTATCACAGACACCGTATAATTAGAAATAACCACTTTTATTTAAAAGGCATTTTAAACAAGACAAGACGTCAAAGATAATAAAATACAATTATTGTCTTTTTTACAAACATCCTGGTTTTGCTGATTCATTATCACTATAATAGAATACATTTAAATTGATTTCAGCTACAACTGAGTGACAGCTTTTATGAGTTATTTTAAGTGCTTAAAGTCTCAAGCCTCACGCAAAATCAGCTGACCAGATGTTACATCTACTCACACTGACACTGCATTCCTGCTAATGGGTAACTAGTTACAAAAACAGGTTATAATGTATCAACTCAAGATACAGGAATGTCTGTTCATAAAGAACATTTATTCTGTTCAGTAAATCATACGAGCAGAACACATGTCAGTTATAGGGGAAAAAGCACATCATTGGCTCTCTGGTCCCTAACAGCAAAAAAACATGTATCACATGGCTTTATATGCATCATTCAAAAAGATCAATTCTTCCCTTTTCATGAATTCCCTTATGGAAAAGATAGATGGAATCATGCATCCATCATAGCATGTGCGTCTTGCATTGGCCTTCATGGCAGGTACATAAATAAATTCCCTTATTTTCATAGATTTGATTTAAATAACAACTAAATTTATAATCATAAATAAAAAAATAAACATGACATAATGTGCATAAAAAAGTTAGTCCCTTTATAAAGTATCTGTCTATAAAGGCTGTTCGGTTAAGTGAGAACTAAGAAATAAGAAACAATGACAGAAAAGATGAGCAATATGAACTAATCACGTCTAAAAATGAACCTCACCACATCTTTGTCTTTAGTGAACACAAGATGAAACCTGTATTGTAGAATGTGGATGCGATCGCTCTATAGACTTTAAAATATTGGCCAGTGTGAAAGATTATTCTGAACCAAAACCTGATTTTTAACTCCAACCTTCACCACTGTGACGGAAGTGTAGACCTGTTTTCCCTGCGAGTGCTGAGCGTTCAGTTGACTGAAGGCTGTTCAGAGCTCTCCGAGTCCTCTCCATCACTCCCCATAAGACCAGTCACCTCAGGCAGATCTAAAAATAAAAATAAAATCAATACAAACATTAGATATTACATGTATAAGTTCATGTACACCATTGTTCAAAAGATTGGGGTGAGTACATTTTTTTTTCTTTAAGAAATCAATGCTTTTATTTAGCAAGGGCTAATTAAACTGATCAAAAGTGACAGTAAATGTTACAAAAGATTTATATATATATATAAAAGCAGCAACTGTTTCCAAAATAAATAATAAGAAATGTTTCATGTACAGCAAATCATCATATTAGAATGATTTCTGAAGTATCATGTGACACTGAAGACTGGAGTAATGATGCTGAAAATTCAGCTTTGCCATAAAAGTGATAAATTACATTTGAAAATATATTAAAATAGAAAAGTTATTTTAAATGTTAATATTATTTCACAATATTAGTGTTGTTGCTGTATTTTTGATCAAATTAATGCAGCCATGGTGAGCATTAGCGACTGCAAAAACATTAAAAAGTATGATCCACCCCAAACCTTTGAACAGTAGTGTATAAGTATGAAATCAACCCTTTATTGTCTGCCAAACAAAAAAATCCCTTTTAAAAGGGGTCATATCATATTTTAATTATGAAAAATAAAATCCATTTATAAATGTCGTATTTTAGTTTATCATAACCATTTTCCATCTTCTTCACCTCAGCACAGGGTTTGGCAAATTTTCCCACATATTATCATTAGTTCTTCTGGGGTTTGGAATGGATTTAACTGGATTCATTCTGAATAAATCCAACAAAAATTGACACAATCCTTTACCTCCAAAGAAGGAAAACTGACCTCATGATATGACCCCTTTAATTTAAAGGTGGATGATTGATGTCTCTGATTGTTTTTTGAGGAGAAAATCATTGAGATTCCTGACTGTTATTTCAGATGCTGACATGGCCCTCACCCTTAAAGTCTTTGCTGTTTATTGAACTGTTATGATCTCGATTAGGTACTGAAATACAAAACATTGTGTCAGCCATGAGGTGAAGAGGTTATTGAGTAACACTATTAAAAAGAGTATGTCAAAAAGGGAAGTGCATGAATGAAACAAGTGAGAAGTAAGTTGTGAAGTTAGTTAATTGAGTTTCTTACAGTGCACAATCTTTATAGGCCAGATGAGGATCGCGCAGAGGCTCAGTGCTGCTAAAACGGCCACTCCACCGGTGACGATGACCATGACATAGTGGTAATACCACACACAGTCAGGACAGCATACCATTGTGCTGAATGAGAGAAATCCCACACGTAAACAAACACTTTAATTAAAATTTAAATATACATTTTTATATCAAACATCTTATATATATATATATATATATATACACACACACCTAAAGGATTATTAGGAACACCATACTAATACTGTGTTTGACCCCCTTTCGCCTTCAGAACTGCCTTAATTCTACGTGGCATTGATTCAACAAGGTGCTGAAAGCATTCTTCAGAAATGTTGGCCCATATTGATAGGATAGCATCTTGCAGTTGATGGAGATTTGTGGGATGCACATCCAGGGCACGAAGCTCCCGTTCCACCACATCCCAAAGATGCTCTATTGGGTTGAGATCTGGTGACTGTGGGGGCCATTTTAGTACAGTGAAGTCATTGTCATGTTCAAGAAACCAATTTGAAATGATTCGAGCTTTGTGACATGGTGCATTATCCTGCTGGAAGTAGCCATCAGAGGATGGGTACATGGTCATAAAGGGATGGACAAGGTCAGAAACAATGCTCAGGTAGGCCGTGGCATTTAAACATGCCCAATTGGCACTAAGGGGCCTAAAGTGTGCCAAGAAAACATCCCCCACACCATTACACCACCACCACCAGCCTGCACAGTGGTAACAAGGCATGATGGATCCATGTTCTCATTCTGTTTACGCCAAATTCTGACTCTACCATCTGAATGTCTCAACAGAAATCAAGACTCATCAGACCAGGAAACATTTTTCCAGTCTTCCAATTTTGGTGAGCTCGTGCAAATTGTAGCCTCTTTTTCCTATTTGTAGTGGAGATGAGTGGTACCCGGTGGGGTCTTCTGCTGTTGTAGCCCATCCGCCTCAAGGTTGTGCGTGTTGTGGCTTCACAAATGCTTTGCTGCATACCTCGGTTGTAACGAGTGGTTATTTCAGTCAAAGTTGCTCTTCTATCAGCTTGAATCAGTCGGCCCATTCTCCTCTGACCTCTAGCATCAACAAGGCATTTTCGCCCACAGGACTGCCGCATACTGGATGTTTTTTCCCTTTTCACACCATTCTTTATAAACCCTAGAAATGGTTGTGCGTGAAAATCCCAGTAACTGAGCAGATTGTGAAATACTCAAAAGTGGGTCAAAGGTCAAAGTGCCTGAATAATTTTGGTCACAAATTTGTATCAATTTTACTGGTAGTCCACTGTATGAAGAATGTTTTAATAGATCACAGTTTACTTTATTTTGCCATCCTCATTTCCATAAATTAACTATAGTGTCCTGCACCCACTAGTAAAAAATTATAGTCTCACTCACTTTACATTCTAGTATGCGTTCATGAAGGCAAGTACACACTTACCGGCAGGGGTGTAGCGCCTGAATGATCATGACTCCCAGACCATTAGCCACCTTGTCTGTGAAGCTCATAGCTCCATAAACAAAAGCCCCACTTTGCTGTCAGGAGGAAAAGAGAAGTCATATCAATAACGTCTTTAAAAACTAATTTTAGTTTCGGGTGACTATTTTAACACTTCTGAAACTAGTCACGTTGAAGCACATGCCATTTTCACTTCTGCAAACATCTGCTTTTCTTACTGGTTCAATTTTGTTACAGATAAAGTTGTTAATTAAAACAACAGCTTGAAGCGGTTTTCTGTTCGTTTTTGGTTACTCAACACTGATTGATATCAACACTTACTGTCTGATCTCCTATGAGTTCAGCCGTCATGGCAAGCGACATCACCAGAATGGTGGCACACCCCACCCCTAGCAGGACCGATGCCCCGTACACCTTTTCTCCCATGTGTGTGTCCAGCAGCACCCAATAGGAAAACGCCAGAATCAGCAACAGTCCCAAAAAATAAGTCATCTATAAATAAGGAACAAGGAAAACTTTAGTGTAAACAAAAACCTTCTAGCATATTGTATCAACTTCCAATACTATACATGAAATTGTCTAGTGAATTGTTTTTCCTTTCTTTAATTTTCAGATGATCCTTTGAAATATGGATAGGCGAGAACAGTCTAGAGCGAGGCCTCAAGATGAATAGATAAGACACAAAAAGCTTTAAATAAGCTACACAAAAACAACTAACCCAGGATTTCTAATTTGATTAACCACTTCTCTTTTTTGAAGAAGAAGAAGAAGAATCTGGGTTCGACTCTCTTGAAAAACCTTGATATATGGGGTAGCTTCATTTTAAAAGTATCATTTCCTGACATGGAAAATAAAATGTTACAATGCCATAGTCATTTTAGAATTTATATACAGTTTTCCTGCTATGCCAAGCTTGAAAATGTGACAAGTGCTGGCAAAATGAGTCTGAATGCGCACGGGCTAATTACGAGTGAAAACAAAACAAGCAAAACATTTCAAAAATTAGTTCATTAAACCCTCGTCCAGCGATCACAATGCTCCAGTCCACATCGTAATTAAACATCTAAAATTATCTTCAGTTGTATGTTTTCTGAGGGGTGTAGCTTCCTAAATCTTTCCTTTGTTTTCTGAAAAACAAAATCCATGAAAAATTGCCGTTTTTCTCTGCTCGTTTCTCAACGACTTTGGTATCATTGTAAAGCGCAGCATTACAACTTTGTGCATATTCGTAGCGAATTCTCGATGGCATGAGTCTGAACAAATAAAATGGGATTTTCAAACTCATGCAAAACTATCTTACTTGTGCTGACTGACATATCTGAAGCATGCGCCCAAAATATTTGCAAAAATCCTTATGCAGTAAATAATGACCGACTGTAACAGTCAATGCATTATTTAATAAGGACATTCCGAAGGACATTCAGCTCTTAAAACTTGTGGAATCCATACATTTTAATTATAATTATCTATGTTAATTATTTATAGACATTACACCCTGCTTTTAAAAGTCATACATACTCTTCAAATATCATTTAAAACTTTATAAATATCAGGGCTACAAGAATTAGTTTGTAATGTTTTAATTCCAAATGCTATATTTTGTGGCAATTACAGCAGGTTTACAGCAGTTTAAGAATAGAAGGGAGGTATATTAAACTCTGGAATAGCCGGTCTGATAATATTCGGGGCTCAGACACACTCTCCCCTGTAAATCTAGATTAAAGATGCAAATCCAATGGCGGCGTTTCACAAAAACCTAGGGTATGGCATGAGTCCTTCAGGCCATACAACAACGACATTCCCAAATAATTACATTATATCTAAACAAAACGTGGACAAAAATCCACTTAACAACAATACAAAATCACTGCAAATACTGAAACAGCCCTAAGCCTTCACTGTGGCCTAACTAAACACGACACACGAGAAAAATTATCTTTTCCATGTTAATCAGTTTTTGTACTAACCAGCCGCAACATCGATTCACGAACGATTCTATTTTACAAACAGTTTTTATTTCTATGCTGTTGTGGCTGGAACAACAAAGTATGACAAGTGCAGATTATGTGCTTTATTTAATGAGTTTTTTTAGAGTTTGAATATCATTTTTCGTGATCTTTAGTATATAGCCTTACTGAAAGCCACAATGGATAATTCACCTCAGATCTTGAAAATAAAATTAAAGGAAACAACTGTGCAAACTGTCAACTCAAGGTGAACAAACAAGTGTATTCTATGATAATAAAATAGTTTCAGTTACTCAGTATGTATTTTTCATGCTAAACTGGTGTAAGATTTAGGAATTCGATACTGTACTTTATTGTACTCCATTTTGTTGTGAACGCAGTCAGTGCACTTGCAGATAGAGCCCACCCACATGCTCTTCTGATTGGCTGTGATTTTGGAATTTTGATCTCGGGTCGAGTCTGGGTTGCCGCTAAAAACCTTGTCGTATCGCGTCTGGTTAGGACACGCCGTTTAAATGAGCTTTTCAAAGCTGCAACGGAACTAACGAGCAGCATAATGAGCGGTTTATTTCCCCTGCTTGTCTGAATGCCATACTCTGCCATACGTAAACACCGCCACTGCTCATATCCTTGCATTTCAGTTATATCAGATCAAAATGCGCATGACTATCTATTGCTTGAAATGTTATTAACAGCAGCTACGCTAATTGTTTTCCATTTATTTTTCTGTTTCTACCTCGGGATGCCCCAGGAAGATTTCTAGCACTAATGCAAAATGTAAAAAAAACAGCCATGGATGCACATCAGGTGTGTGTATTACGCTCCCATCTGTGTATTTAAATCTGTAATTGACACACCTCCAACTTAAAAATCAAGTGTTTCCTCACTGGTAATTATGACTTTATGGTGGCGTTTGTGTGTTCTCAACTCATAAATAAGATCACACGTATATGACACAGCAATACCGACTGGTATTGTTAAGCACTTCCAACGATGGGAAGAGTAATTATGGCTTATATTTCAATCAAAAGTCAGAAATGCAAACTCATACTCACGCATTTGCCTATTCGCTTGCTGAGAGGTTTCATGATAAATGAGGAAACAAAGCCACTCACGAACATGACCAGGGGAATGGTGGCTATGTACTTCTGCAAGACAGAGGATCAAAATGAGATCACAGTCTGTTTTCTTTAAAGGGTTAGTTCACCCAAAAATGAAAATTCTGTCATTAATTACTCACCCTCATGTCGTTGGACACCCGTAAGACCTCCGTTCATATTCGGAACACAAATGAAGATATTTTAGTTGAAAGCTGATGGCTGAGAAAGGCTTCAGATAGGCCTCCATTGGCATTCAGTACATTAATACTCCCAAGACCCATAAAAGGCACTTAAAACGTCGTTACAAAGTCCATCTCACCACAGTGACTATACAATAATTTTACGATGAGACGACAATAGTTTTTGTGTGAAAAAAATAAATAAAAATAACACCTTTATCCAGCTTGTTATTGTCTTCCGTGTGTGCCTCCACAACGCATGCGCGAGAATATGACATAGCGCCAGCGTTTGGGAATCCATGAAATGCACACTTAAGCCCCATTTTGAGAACTACGCTGAGACCTAAAGCACGATCAATGTAGAATCCAACAGCTTAGACACGCGCGTCTTCCTCTGCTTGTAAACAAATCCCTTCTGGGTCATGTGTCCGAGCGCCGGATCTGCGTCATATTCTCGCGCATGCGTCGTGGAGGCACACACGGAAGACAATAACAAGCTGGATAAAGGTGTTATTTTGATTTTTTTTTGCGCACAAAAACTATTGTCGTCGCATCGTAAAATTATTGTAGAGCCACTGTGGTGAGATGGTTTTAACGACGTTTTAAGTGCCTTTTATGGGTCTTGGGAGTATTAATGTACTGAATGCCAATGGAGGCCTATCTGAAGCCTTTCTCAGCCATCAGCTTTCAACTAAAATATCTTCATTTGTGTTCCGAATATGAACGCGGAGGTCTTACGGGTGTCCAACGACATGAGGGTGAGTAATTAATGACAGAATTTTCATTTTTGGGTGAACTAACCCTTTAATGCTTTTGTTGCCGAACTAGGTGAGAAGTGAAGTCGTTTTCTTACCTTTGGCAGCAGTAGTGTGTAGGTGAGATACATGGAAATGTATGTTTGTGACAGGTTCACTATCAGTCTGGTGGACATATAAAGTAAAGCCACCTGAATAGAGCAGGGTTTAGAGAAGAGATTACATTTCTCAAGTCAGTTATAACAGAGAGTTACTAAATACTGTTTCCTGAACATTTCCACACCACTGTGATTAAGTGATAACCTGTAGCCGGTTGCATAAACCGTTAAGACTAGTCTTACAAGTTAAACATCATTTTTTTTCTTTAAGACTGTTCATAACTTTTTAAAATCAGTTTCATAAAAACATAGACTGGCCTAATTTGATACGAAAAGTAAGACTGAATGCCACGTGCCTAACTGCTAGTGGTTCATACTAGATCTTAAGACACTGTCTTAACATAATGGCTTAGTTTATGCAACTGGCCCCTGGTGTTTCAACTCACTGTCAACAATGTGACACAACAATGTGTCAATTACAGATTAAAATACTGTGATTAAGTGATAACCTGGTGTCAAATTATTCACAAAAGCGGAGCATTAAATGACATGCCAATGAAGAGTAACATGGGTACTGGCTACTAACCTGGTAGAATGATGGCTGTCTCAGCCAATGCTGCCACTGCAGTGGGTTAGTGGGTAGGGCCACAGTGGCGTTGTGAAGAAGTGGCTGGCGCTCCCCAGGACTAGAGTCATCCTCTTCCTGAAGGGGACGTGCCCCCTTCTCCCGTGTGCCCAGGTGAAACAGCAGCGAGAACAGAGCCCCAATGCACACCACTACAAGACTTAGATTCTGAGTGTGAAAAAAAAATTACTGCATGAAGCTTGTCAGAGCTGTTCTGTCCAGGGGTCCGTTCTTCGTACCTCGCTTAATACATCTGAGATGATTAGACAGATCCCAGATCTTTTAATCGTGATAACTGATCTCTGGCTAATTTGGTTCTTCAAACGAATTTGCAGATTGGATTAAAATATCTGCATTAAGTTATCTAAGAATACTGCGCGTTCCTGTGTTCACTGAAGAGGGCAGATGCATAGATACTCGAAACCACCATCAGCAATGCAGCGATTGGCTGGCGGCAAGACAGCAACGTAATGACATCATATAATTAAAAAAAGCCACCTGGCAAAAAACATATTAAAAAAGGAAACAGCCAAACGACCAAACCAACATAAAAGTTATTAAAAATAAATGAAATGTGCACAGTTTTTATTATTATTATTTATATTCACAATTTTATAGTATTTGTACACCCTTTACATTTTTATTTCAAAGTTGTAATTAGCAATTTATTTAATTTTTAATTCAGATTGAAGCCGATTTGTTACGTGACAGCATTAATTAAAGTTTCTTAAGGGTCAAGATCAAGTTCTCTGCATCTCCTGCGCTGCATCAAGCCATCCCATAATATCTGTCATTATTTAAATTAATTCAGGCTCAGAGTAACTGTACAGCATAAGTGTAAGACTGATGTGATAAAGTAATTATTCTATCAAAAATAAAATCTCAATTAAGTGTCTGGCTGTGTCTATATAATATTAAACACAACATTATAACATTTTCAAATACATTTTTATATTATTATTATTATTATTATTTAAAATTATTATTGCCCCAGGTTCAGTAAGGAACTCTTGTATTAAAGTAGCAGTGGCTGGGACAGATTTGAAGTATCAACGCTCCTTAAAAAGATGCAATCTAATCGTGTTTACATGAAATAAGCCTGCTCCCGAGTTTACGGACCTGAGGCCCGTTGCACAAAAGTAGAATTAAGACATCCAGGATAAATGACTGAGCTGAGCTCAATGAAGCCAAAACAAGTGCATCCAGGCTTAATTGGTTGCACAAAGACCAAGCCAGGATGAGCAGACACGGATTCATCAAGCCAGGTTAAACCAATCTTGGATAGGTGAGCGCTCACGGCTCACTCAAATAGACCCGCCACCGATCACAGATTCACTGATTCACCATGGCAACTAGAGCGGCGTACTTTTCCCCGTTGGAGGCACAAATCCTCATGGAGGCATACGAGGAGGTAAAAGACATAATTAAGAAGAAAGGCAACACCGCCACAGTGATAAAGCAAAGAGAAAAAGTATTGCAGACCTCCTGAATGCGTAAGTAGTGCACAATTACACACTCACCGCTCCGCTGAAACAGCACAATTACAATCCAAATAGTTAATTCACATCTCCAAAAATGCAGTTGTACACTGATTATGAAACAGTTTAACTTTTAATTGAAATGGACAACAGATATGAGTGAAATTGTGTAAAGTAACCCCATCACACTGTATAAGGCTTTGATTAAAATTAAATTGTTATTATCAAATTCAATTATCAAATTGAAATTATTATCAAAGGCTTACATAATTACTACGCTCAGTAGTACAGTTTAATCTTAGCCGTTGTACTCTGCTTCTTATGCTGTCCACCGATTTTTTTTTTTTTTTGGCCTCTTATGATGTTTGTGCTGTATACTGTGTGTAATACAAGCTTGCAGGGAGGCTACTGCTTCCATTCATTTGTCTGTTCAGTTGATGTGTATGGATTTGTCCTGCATTTATTTCAGTGTGCAGACAAGCGGGGTGTGTTTATATATATATATATATATATATATATATATATATATATATATATATATATCTTTGAATGTGTATTTATCCTTTTGTTGTATTGTTGAGTCACTGTGTGACTTCAGTTTCGAAAGGAGCTGATGGTTTACCTGCTTTGTTTTATCCTTATTCAATAAAGGAACCTAATGTTACACTTTGTGTTTTTATATTTATATGGAATGTGTATTTTATACGACCGAGTATTAGGGCCACACTGAGGAAGAAGGAAAAAGTCATACATTTATGAGGCTGGTTCTTTCTGCGGAAAAGATGCATATTCTTTTTACAGTCCTGATACTTATGACAATGTGACGCTGATGTGCCAAAAGATTAAGTATGTCCTTGTTTGTGAAACCATACTGAAGAACAATTCCACGAAATGCCCCACAGCTGTAATTTTAACAACCGTCTTCCTCTAAAACAACGGGTTACAATATTATGACTTAATTTTTCGAAGTCTGTGACTTTTCTTTTTTTTCCTCTGTGGCCCTAATATTCTATCATTTTTATATATAGCCTTATAGTCTATGGGAAACCGTAAATTATCTAATGATAGCAACATCATCTAAAAATCATAATTTATCCAAAATTATTGAAATTATGATCACAAACGTTTAAATAATGACAGTGGGTCTAGTTATATGTGATAATGTGTAGTGGGCAGTGGAATAACTATTGGTTTCCGTTTGTGGTGACTGCTGACTGACATATGGGATGAGATTAAATAGATCCTGGAATTTAGCCTGGTCTGGAGCAGGCTAGCTCCACAGAATAAATCTCCATGGTAATTTATACCATAACATCCAACTGCCACCCTATCCAGCTTTAGTGCAACCGGATCACGGATAAATTGAGCCAGTATCACCAAGATATCCCGGCTTAATCCCTTATCCTAGTTTTGTGCAATAGGCCTCTGTTGCTATGACAGCAAGTCCAGGATGAGCTTCGAAGAACCAAACAATCCAAGATCATGCCAAATCGTCAACAATCAAATCCAGCTAACAGTTAGCGACGTACGAAGAACGGACCCCAGATTTGTTGGGTCATCTAACTTTTAAAGAGCACCTATTATGGCATTTAAAATGTTCAAAATATTGTTTTAGAAGTCCCCAACAACAGTTTTGCATGCATGCAATGACAAAAGACTTTAGTTTTCTTATATGCATTTATTTTTACCTGTTTTGACAGCGATTCTCAAATGATTCCTTTAGTGATTCACTTTTCAAAACCCCGCCTTTACGTGATGCTAATCTGCGGTGATTGGTCCGATGACCCAGTCAGTTGTGATTGGTATAGTCTGTGCCGTCTATGGTCTGTGCAGATATTTTCGGAAACGGAACGCCCATCAAAGTCTTATAGTGACAGTAATTTTTTAATATGTGTCAGGAGTTATGAATATGAAAACCGCGTCAGTACCGTTTGATTGTAATATGAGCCTCAGCTGATCTCATTCATAAAAAAACCTCCTCTATTCTCCTCAGGAAGACTCGCGACAAATCATCATCCCTCAGGGCTTTTAGTTCAAAAGTGTGCAGATGAGGAGACATATTGATAGATTCTCATATGTCTGTGTCAAATTTCTAAACAGAGGAGTATTTTTTATTCAATACTTCCTCAAAATGCGCAGATGTAGCCTAATCATGAGCGATTGAGTCTCTTATGTGTTGTTTTCAATTCATACTGGCAGCCAGAGGGCGCTCTGTGCACATGTAGTCCATGTACAGACAGACGAAGAAGATACCATGTGCCATAATAGAAGTCCATAATAAAATCTTCCTGAAATCGCAAAACATGCAAATAGAGACATTTGAAGACTAATAAACACACAATCGCGACGATGTATGGTTTGTCTTCAAGCCACTTATGGCGTTTTCACACCTACCTTGTTTGGTCCGGATTTTCAAACTTTTCAGTTTGGTCCGAATCAAAATTACAGGTGTGAAACCTCCCCCGTACCACGGTCCGGACCAAACAGAAGAAATTTGGTCCGACAAAAAGAGGTAGTCTCGGTCCGGATCAAACTGAACAAAGGTTCGGTTCGTTTCTAGTGTGAAAGCATTTTATGTATGGTTCGTACTTTCAGACCATTTACAGGAAGTTCCTGTTTATGTTTAAATATTATAATGTTATTTTTAAATTCAATCTAGGCTACATTGATTATGAAAAGTGAAAAGATGCGCAATATGTCAGAAGACAAGGTCACAAATGATTTTGAACGAAATTTTGCATGATTTTGCTTATGAACCTTTCTTTAAAGGGGCTATATGCAACTTTTTCCCCAAAATAAACGTAACAATAGCCTTTTTATTTTACCATTTATGACTCAAACATCTCCTGATGAGCATACTGACACCTTGTCCGCTCACAGTGGGTGCACCTATAAGCCTGTATCCTATTTTTCCTATTTTCTGGCGGGTCATCTTTTCCCGCGCTGTCTGCGGATGTGACGTCACCACCGCTGCGAGAGCGAGCAGAAAATGAGAGCAGTTCTGTTTTTTGGCCACAGGTGTCAGTCGCGAGTTTAAATTTCAGAAAAACGCATATAGCCCCTTTAAAGTGAATTTCGTTTGGTATAAATTGTATCTTCATTTTAATCAATGTTTCATCAGATAATTACCTGGATTTAATAAATAAGAAGCAAATAGTCTATAGCAGACAATAATCGCGGGAGCGATCGCATGCTTTGCAAATGAACTTGAGCGCGTCTCAAATAAACCGAAACTCAGCAGCTACTTGTCTCACAAACATGAGAAATATGTGTATATAAAGCTTGAAATGTCCACTTTTAAACGTGACGAAAAGAACATAGTCAACAATGCGCACTGTTCAATAGTGGCAACGATATGCATCCGTTTATTCACTCGTGTCAAAGACGCTGACGTCAGACACACGTCCGTTTACAAACCAATCAATGTCAAGATGCAGCCCACATAGATGATGACGAGTGGACGCAAGTGTGTCACGTAAAGTTCTTTAGTGCGCTCGCATAATTGCAATGTGAAACCAAACCAAAACTAACCAAAAGTATCAAATGTATCAAAACGTGAACTTCGGTTCGGACCTTGGTGCGGACTTTCGGGTGTGAAAACGCCCTTAGTCTTCAAATGCTCATCCTTGGGCAGATGAAAAAAGTTTGCTTTTGAGTGGCACTTCAGAACACAGCGTCTCGTCGCCATGATGTTTTCTAGTTTTCGCTGGCGTCTTGGAGCGCAATAAGTGGGCGTATCGTATTCAAATAACTTGACAAGTTGACGTCATCTAGTCAGAGAAAAAGCTTCGGTCTTCTAACGATTCTTAAAAATGACTCAGAGTCGACTCTTACTTTTGAAAGAAAATAACTATATATACGGTGCACTGTCATATTTCAAACTTTGCAGGATGTTTTTGTTCACTTAGATCTATGTTACACACTACATGAAAGGTAAGTTTCAAAATTCCATGATAGGTGCTCTTTAATTAAATTAAAGTATAGCCTGGTAATGGAAGGTCATGGATTCAATTCCCAAAAGTGTACCTTGAATGCAACAACTTTTAGGAATACACTAGCATATAGATGTTCACAAAATTTGGATTTCATAGGGTATTTTGTAATGCAGGATTAAATGACAGAGTTCACCTCAGCACAATAAAAGTTTGGCACTCACTCTGAAAACGGGAATGTCAACAGGGCCTAGGTTTTCTGTAATGGCAGGATCATCTCCTTCCTGAGTCTGAAAATGAAACATCAGCCAGGCCACTGCATACACTGTGATGTTGGCTATCACTGTAAAGGCATACCTGAGGGATACAACCAAAATACAATAAAAAGCCAAGACATCATACCGTGCACTACAGGCAAAGTCCTCCAAACAAGCGTTACAAGAATGGTTGATCATTACACGCAGAGAGCTGCATGAGTTTACCTGTATGCAGTGAGCTCCACTTTCTCATGCTCGCAGGACACCAGCTCGGGAATGAGGGAGAGATGGGAAATCTGGGTGGCCGCCCATCCAAACTGGAATATGACGATGAAGGGGGTAAAGTAGGTGAGACTGGCCCACTGTGGAGTGTTCGGACTGCAGCCCAGGCACTGGTTAAATATAAAGGGGAATGATACGAGGACGCTGACGGTCCCTAGGTGGGGTAAAAGACAGATGAGAATGTATATCATCTTATAATATGTGTAAAGAGACCGTTCACCCAAAAATAATTGTCATAATTTACTCATGAACAAAATATGTAATGAAAGTGAATGTTGATTCCTAACATACAGCTCTGGAACAACATAAAGGTGAGGACAGTATAAATTTGCCTGATTTTTTCCTTTACCACTACAAAAACGGAAGTTTCAATAGGCTTTTTCTTCGCTATTGTGAAGTATATCTGAGCGAAACGACTAATTGAACAAGCAAATTTATAGGGCGGAAAATTTCTTATTTTTTTCAGGAATTTATTTAATGGTTGTGGTTTGCTACTGCTGTGATTTCACGTGACAGGCTGACCCGCCCTCACGCCAGTAAAAACGTCATCAGAAAAGAGATGTAGTTGCAAGAGGAAGGGGAAGTTATTTTGATCAAAGATTATGAGGGCACATGAATAAAATATAATAATAATGGCACGGATAAATCATTTACAATAAATACTGCAATATTCCATTAAAAAAAAAGTCAATTTTGATTTCATGGTGACCTAAAGGGATAGTTCACCAAAAAATGAAAAATCTGTCATCATTTACTCACGCTTAAGTTGTTCCAAACATGTATACATTTCTTTGTTCTGCTGTACACTAAGGAAGATATTTGGAAGAATGTTTGTAGCAGATCTCGGGCCCCACTGACTACCATAGTAGGGGAAAAAATACTATGGTAGTCAGTGGGGTCAGAAATCTGCTTTGTTATCTTCCTTTCTGTACAGCAGAACAAAGAAATGTATACAGTTTGGAACAACTTGAGGGTGAGTAAATGATGACAGAATTTTCATTTTTGGGTGAACTATCCCTTTAAGTTCCACGTCACTTACCGACTAAATGCCATGTTTTTCTTTTCCCATACGATCCACAGCCGGGTGTCCTGTCAGACTCATAGCCGATCAGTGGTGTACACACTCCATCCGCTATCTGCCCCACTAACAGCAACACACCCGCATATGTGTTCTGAAACCCCAGCACTGAGTGATAAAACACCAGCAGGTATGTAAACCACATCGAGGCGCACAGGTCGTTGAGAAAATGCCCCACTGAGTAACTCAGACGCCTCAAAGCGGGTAAAGAGGCTTCTGAGGAGTCCGACATGATTAACGCGATACAGTCAATCCCAGTCGGCTAAAATAGTGTATTTCCGTTTATCCACCTCAGCATATTGTCCTCTCCAGCGCCGGCCTCCTCACTGCAGAGAACGAGTCTAGTGTGAAGGTCAGTGCTTTCGTTCCATAACTGTTGCAGCTGCAGTTCCTCTGGATTTGGTCAGCTGACTTGGCAAATAAGTCACGATGGACGAGGCGCGAAATCAAAACTCACATTCTCTTTCATCGATTGAGACTCACACTTTTAAATGTCATATTGGTAAAGGTCATATGCAGAACGGTAATGATGAATTTGTCTAACTTAGAAAAAGAGCTGGTAGCGTCTTATTTTGGATTCGTGTTATCACGTGTTTATTAAGCCACGCCCTCTCGTTTATCTAGTGTCTGTTTTTTAAAAGTCTATTCAAAGTCCCTTTAAGATTTTTTATTATATAGTCTTTGGTCTAATGTTTTTTTTTTTTTTTTTTTTTTCACTTTTTTCCATAATGTAATGCAATATTCCACGCATTTAGGTTTGCTTGTGCTCGTGTCACATAACACAAAGTACAAGTTGTCAAATATCACCACCTGCTGTTCGTGCAGTACCATATATTCTTCCCGCGGTTTTTCTTTCCTCTCTCTGCGTGCGTGTGTGTGTGTATATAATATTTTTATTTTCAAATTCAAGTTGGAGGGCCAGTAGCTTCATTGGAGGGGCGTCCAAAGGTTGAAAAACTACTGCCTGACACTGTCCCTTCCTTCTGCCATAGAAAGTGTTGACAGAAATTACCTGGGGAAAAAAATCCATGTATTGTTGACCTAAAACCTAATTTAATAGCCAACTAAATGATTGACTAAATAATCATTTTCATTTAAGAGTATAAAGTATTAAACTGATTTTCTAAAACAGGCCACAAAGTACATAAAGTCTATAGGCCCTGAGATAAAAGCATTTACTGCAGACAGATTATGAAAAATGTAAAAATTATAAACGTAACAAGCTAACACATAACAGCAACTTTTTAAACATTCAAGTCCCCTCCAAATATTGCAAATGGGTGAAATACATTGTTTATCTGACGGTGAGTAGATTTCCAACTACAGGTGGCAAATCTCAAATGTTTACGTTTGTATCCCCCAGGACACAAACATTTTTAGGGTTAATCCTTATCCAATAAATCATGAACACACTGCTCAACACTATAGCTAAGAACAGCTCATTCACGTTTCTTGACGGTCCGTTCTAAAGAGGTAAATGATTGAATAATCACATGTCATAATTGACTGGCAGTTGTATCGTCAAGATAAAAAAAAAAGGCATTTTGAAGTATAAAAATACACCGTTCTAGCACTATACAATAAACTACAAGGTTGTGACACCTGCTCTTATGCCATTCTGACAAGGTGTACTCAGTGAATTGTATTACGCAGGCTTTTGTGTGCAATAAAATCTGTTTAAGACACTTGCCCTGCAGCTACAAATGTGTTCTATGGCACCACATCCTGGCGATTCACTGCCACTGGCTGTGTTTCGTCAAGTGATGTGGACTACCATCGAAATAACTGCAAGGATTGACCACAACCATAAACTCAATACAGTGATTGTGCACAGACACAACATGTACCATCTTATGAGGCATAGAAGAAAAGCAACATTTAATAGGTATGTAAATCAATACACATCCTCACTCTGATAGGCAACCTCTGTTACTGCGTATAAACCCATAGACACGCGTCTTCATGGAGCTTTGCTATGATACACTTTACAACAGTGAAAAAGAAATTGAGAAATGCCAACGGACTCCATTAGACTGGCATGGAGCATGTAGAGAACAAACACTCTGAGAGGGCCATGGACACCCCCACCTGGATAGGAATCGTAGAGAGGGACACATTAGTGTTAAATGTTTTACTTGGAAAGGCACAAACTATGATTCCCAGGTAACTTAATCTAAATGCGAAAAACAATAAAAGCACAATTTCGACTGAGAGCATCACTTTTGTCCCTTTGGGAGAGACCAGCCTGCTGTATAAAATGATCCCACGTCTGCCTTTATTTCTGTTGCTTCCTGTAAATTTCAACGGCAGAAATGCCAAACGGTTTGCTTTTTCCCCCCAAAAGTGCAATTCACAGAGGAGAGATCCCATGTATTTCTCTCCATCACCCACAGTACCTGAGACCAGCCACTGTGCTACAACATCATCATCCACATGGACAGGAAAAAAAGAGTAAGTAAAAAAAAAACAGGAGAAAATAAACACTAAGAGCGGTTAAAAAAAATGTTCACACATTCTACAACATGAGTAAAACGGTTCAACTCAGGGAGAGCAACTTTTTTAAATTACAGAAGAAAAAAAGGAAAAGACAATTTACATTTTTCTGATTTCGGTGTACGTTTCTCCATGTATCAGTCAGCAGTCTTTCCCCACTTATTTTGATCCCATAAAAAAAAAAAAAAAAAACGAACATAGAGCACATCACTCACTCATCCAGCCAGTGTCAAAGTGAACGCATGTCTGTGTGTATGTGCGAGTCCGGTTGCCTTTGAGTTCTCAAATAATGGTTTAGCATGTCATCTAAAATACAAGTTTAAACAGTCCATCTGGGTTTAAGTCACATAACATATATCATCTTACTTCTGACCACTGAAGTCTCTTCTGGTGTCCCGCATTGTACAAATATATTTATTTGCTGCACTGAATTGTTTCCTTACAAAGAGTGTCAGAGCCCAGAGTGCCGAGGTGTGTCCTCTGAACGGATGCCAAAAGTGAGGCAGTGAGTTTCTGTTCTGAGGTGGAGCAGAGACAGAAAGGGAGGGAGCTCCGTGTTTCAGCTCCAAGTCCTTTGCTTTGACTTTTTTCTTTAAACGCACCAGTGACTTAACGTTTCAAAGATGTTCATCCTCACTTGTGTCGCTGGAGCGCTTTCCTCTTCCTCCTCTTGAAAAAACAACAGCACCTGAAACGAGCGAATGAGTTAAAGACAGTTTTGCAATCTCTTCCCTTCATTCATTCTCAAACGTGTCACACAGTCTAGTCTAGGTTATGTTCAAAGCAAATTTAAACAGCCCACTAGGACAAAAGAGACCATATGTCTCCTAATGTAAGCAAGAGATCAGACTGCACAATTGTGTGTAGCTATATGTGACTGGTGCTTATGTAACCAAAACATAAAGACATAAATGCTACAACAGTGCTTTGACCCTTGGCAGCTTAAACGTTACAGCACTCTTTTCTTGGTTGAATAGCAGACAACCTTAGAAAGAGCTTTTTACCTTCAGCTGGACAATGTGTCATGACCATTTAAAAAAATATGAATAAAGTGAATGTAATATTTTGGTACATTTAACTACACTTAAATATGGATTTGATTGTTTTAAATGAGTGCTTAAAAGGTTCTCATTTGTATGAATTTATACAATGACAACTGATTCCTAGCAATGAAATCAAAACCTACACTAGCATTCAAAATTCTGTACAGTAATAAACAGCAACACTGTGAAATTTTGACAATTTAAAATAACTTTTCTTTTTAATATATTTTAAAATGCAATTTATTCCTGTGATGGCAAAGCTGATTTACTCTAGTCTTCAGTGTCATTTCGAGTAATATTTTTGTGGAAACTGGTCTTTTTTTCCCCCCCTAGATGATGAATAAAAAAAAGTTCAAAAGAACATTTATTTAAAATTCAAATCTTTTTTAACATTATAAATGTTTTTTGATCAATTTAATGCATCCTACTGGATAAAAGTATTAATTCCTCAATGTTTGTTTTATACATTATCAATTTCACTACGGTGGAAATAAAAGACAAGGATCTAATATATTCCTTTCTAGATAAGTCTTTAAACGATCATCCAGTTTTATAGCCAATGTTGAGCAGATGAATTTTGCCATCTTCCTCTTTAAGATGAACATGGAATTAACGGAAAAACTGAAAGTGAGATATTTCAAATAATACATTATATAAAATAAGGGAATCAATAACAAATGTAAATAACTACCAATTACTTTTCAAATTGGCAAATAAATACATGTTTTAAATGGTTAGTTAAACGTAACGAAAGAATAAATTAATACATTTTAAATGAAACTTTAAAATTTCATTTTTAAAACAAAGACACTAATTTAAAAAAGGGGCAGTTTATACATGATTATAAATATCAATGATTGTTATTAAAACCTATTATTAGTGGTTAAATTAACAAATTAAATTGATTTTAAATGTGGATATTTATTTGTCAGTTTGAATTTTTTTCAATAAAATTGAAATTTTTTAAATAAATTGATCATTGCTTTTTTCATTTTAAAGTGGCATTCCAAGCAATTAAACTATAATTTGTCTTTGTACACTATAAAAAGGGATGTGTATTACAAAAATATGTATTTTACACCTGCTTAACTACGAAATCCGTTTCTTAATATTTTTATTTAGTAATTATTTAGTAATTATACAGTATGACAAATGGCAATAGCAAAAAATAATGGAACTATTTAAATATTTTATTTAACTTTTTGAAAATATAAAAAGACCCCCTGTGGTGAAATCATGTTTTAAATGTTGTTTATGTGGTGTTTTTAGTATGCTTTAAGACAAACTATGTGCACATTCTGCATATTTATGTGACATTAGCAACACTTATTAGCCGTTTGATGTGGTCAAGCCAAAGGCTAATCATATTAAATTACTGTTATGTGTTCGATGTCGTAGAGCGATACATAAAACGCATTGCCATTCTGATGCATCGACTTGTATATGAGCCTGTATAATTCTCTCTTTCACTTCTTCTGAATCAGTTTCTGGTTCAAACATTTGGCTGAATTAAACCAGTATTTTCCCTTGCCATCGTGCAGTGCCGAGTGGATCAAGTATTCTGAGCTGGTGTGAGTGAGTGGAGGCGGGGACTATAATGCATATTCATGGATCCACATATACTAAATGAAGTAAGGGTGTAGAGCTGTTTTAAGGCATGACAAAATTATTTTCACAGGAAAAATATGTAATTTTGGTGATCAAAGATAAGTTTTAAGGATAAAATGATTGACTACAGGGGCCTATAACTATTATTAACATCAATAAACTTTGTTTAATATTTAAAGTAGAAAACATTAGCATATAGCCTTTTAATATTTAATTAAGTAAACATTGCTTTAAATGGGCTAAGGTAAAAGTAATTAAATTAACAAAAAATAAGCACATTACACGTACTTGTTACAGAACAAGTGGCAGGTCTGCAAGTCTGTATTTACACTAAATGCACCCACGTATTTTAACATATCGGACATTTGTTTAATCTGTTGCTATGGTTATCACACTATGTCAATCAACACAATTTTGGATTCAATCCCGCATTTAAATTGTTGTCCCTCCCGAAACTTTACAGTATTAAAAATAAAAATGAATTCACATTGTAAACGGGTTATGTACAAATGGCAAACAAAGCGCTCCCTTTATAATCAAGAGTGCAATTGAATGCGTTCTGACTAATTTCTAAACGCCTTATTGGTCATTGCGTTCATGTGCTCAACATTGGCTACAATGCTCAATGCTGTCAAAACACATTGTAAATAGAAACCTTTGATGCTCACTAGGGATCAGGGATGGAAATTAGCACCCGCCACCAGCCAAATGCGGGTGATTTTGTGTTATGGCGGGTAGACTCGCTTCACCTACCGGCCACCGTGGCGGGTAAATAAAAATAGCATATCCTACTGTTTCACCTGGACGGCGGACACTTTTAGAGGAGGCACACCTTCAAAAAAAAGTGGCATTACAAATCAAATTCACAATAAGTAGTAGAGAAGTTAATTTGCGCAAGGTTGCGTTTTAGTGGCTTTGTTGCCATAGCGGCAGAGTCTCGAGACCATGCGCTGTAAACGTGTGCGGTTTTTTAAAAACATCGAGCTCGCATCGCGTCCACCGTTTGAACGCAAGAGGATCTCCAGATATGGGGCTGAATATCAAAAAAGGTAACAATGGGTCTGTCCAGTAACTCGTGATGAACCTCAGGTCAACTGCACACTTTGCAGAGAAGCATTTTAGTGTCTCAGACTGACTGGCTTAAAGCCGCAGCGGTGACACACACATCCGTGCTTCTAAAGGTAAGGTAAATATTATATATTTTTAGACAGGTTAATTAATAGATTATAGCCTAATTAATGTTATGTATCATTTTAATCATACATAATAAATAATCCTGCCATAGAAAGTTTGACATTTATTAAAAGAATATTTAGATAAAAATGGGACAAATAATTACATAATAATATAGTCATAATTTAAGTAAATTAATAAAAAATTTAACATTTTTGAATTTCAGAATTGTCAAAACAGTGATTACTGGTTCAGAATGACTGCTTAAAGGGACAGTTCACCCAAAAATGAACATTCTGTCATCATTTACTCACCCTCAAGTTGTTCCAAACATGTATACATTTCTTTATGTTGAACACATTGGAAAGTTACTGTGGAAGTCAATGGTGCCCCCAAAGCAGCCTGAGTACAAACTTTCTTCAAAATATCTCCTTTAGTGTTCAGCAGAACAAAGAAACTCATACAGGTTTGGAACATCATGAGGGAGAGTAAATTATGACACAATGTTTTAGTTTTGGGTGAACTATCCCTTTAAAGTGTACCAAATAGGCTACTAAAGAGTTCTTTAGAAATTAATTAAATAATCAAATGTAAAATAATATTAAAAGTTATATTTTATATTGTCGTGAATGGGTGTCCCTTATTTTGCCACACTGAAGGTGGCAACCCTAGTATGTCGTCAACACGCTTCAGAAGATGCCAAAACTAATATTTTCTTTGTTGGGACTAAAAACCTAAAACTGGAAGCCATAAAAGACCACGAATCATCCAAATGCCACATCCATTAATCTGCCCTACTCATTTAATGGAATGTATATCAGTTCATGGTTTGTGTGTGTATAAGAGAGAAAGAGAAAATGTCAGTATTTAATTGAGACTTGAGATTATATAAACTGTTTAAGTATTGTAGAGCTTGTAGTATTAATTTTTCACATGCAGTTATACATTGTCGGTTAAAACCAAGAAAGTGGCTGGTAAAAACTTTGAGTGGCTGGTAGATTTTGAAATCCACTAGCCACAGTGGCCGGTGGACAAAAAAGTTAATTTCCATCCCTGGTCTGTATATTAGATGCAGTATATTAGACAACAGCGCAGTATGAACACGCGATCCTTAAAGGGACAGTTCACCTCTAAAATGATGTCATTATTTACTCACTCTAACATTGTTTCAAACCTGTATTCATTTCTCGATGACAGAATTTTAATTTTTGAATGAACTATCTATCCCTTTAATGTTAAGAAAAGACAAAGAGAAAATCACTCAATTCTCTTGACTGAAAAACTAATACAGTAGCTATAATCAATGTATATTTTATAGTGAAGTCTATGTAGTTTTATTTTTACATTCATTCATTCAATTTCATTCAATTTCATACTTTAATGCTGCTGTACAGCTCTGAGCTGCCAGTGTAAATCTTTATATATATATTATATATATATATTTATTTTATATTATACAATACACTAGGAATACAAGGTTTTTTTTTTAAGTAAACTTTTAAGTTTAAGGTAGGTTTTTCAATTCTTTTAAGTAAAGTAAAATTGTATTGCAATAAAAATAGTCTTTTTTTCTCCTTAACCTCTTGCTGTTCGCCTAAGAATAGAATAACAAAAAATGTATGTGACAAGCCATCAGAACCGAACCGAAAACCGTGGTTAAAAATCGAGGTATGTATTGAACCGTGGACTAACTGTATTGTTGCATCCCTAATGCTCACACAAATCCGCATGAGAACATTTGAAAGCAGTCGCCTATCAACCGGCATTTTTAAAATGTCATTAACGACATATCACAGTACTTTTGACAACAATCAGAACTAAAGACTGACTTCTTTACTGCTGTAGTCACTGCTGTAGGTTGCTGTGCCGATCCCTGGCTTATAACGTATAAAATTAGTTGGCAAGTTAATAAATTAATGTTAACATTAATTCTATAGGTTATGTAGCTGCTTACCAGTTGACATTTGCGGCAAACATTTGAGCAGTTAATAACATTAGCTAACTGCTGCAGGGGCCAATATGAAACTAAACATCATCACTCAAAATACTTCTCTCACATGTCAAAACTCAGCGTCTCTGAACATAGCACTTTCTGCTTCTAACGTAAACTGTTTAACTCTTCTTTCTTGGCTAAAGGAAAACACAATAAAAAATAAACATTTTTTAAAATAATTTTCCAGGACAACAATATCATGTTCTCTCATTTTCCAATGCGTTTTCCAGGACTGGAAAATTCCAGGAAAACCTGGGAACCCTGAGGATGTGTATTATGCAGACATGTACTTTTGAAAACAACTGACAACCTTAAGACTCTATAAATTGTTCTTACTTTGTATCATCGGCCACCTCCACCTCAGCAGGGGCAGTTATGGGAGCGTTGGAGTGTCCCGCTGTGGGATCGTCTGTATTCACTTCTCCATTGGTCGAGCTCATAACCTGAAGATTAATTTAAGGCAGCAGGCAATGTGTTTTCAATATGGGCTGGCAAAGATGAGTAATAACACAAAACCACAGTACACACACTGGGATTTATTTTGTCTAACTGGCACTGCATATTTAGCAGTCCATGTAACTCAGATTGGGGCTAAGTAACCCATTAAGGACACTTTTTTAAAATAGTCTGTTCAAAATCAGGTTGCTTAGGACCAACCAGGAAGGTTAAAAAGAAAGGGGTGGGGGGTGTAAAATGAAAGAACAGTGCTTGGTTAAATAATGGAAATAAGCCGAAAATGAGTTTAGCTGGAATTCTTCTAACACTAACATGTTATAAAAGAAAAGTTACACCCTGGATAACTGTACATGTACACAAGCAAATGTCCATTTGTCTTGCTTAGCTACTTATATACACAATATAAGCAGTATTTTCACACTGAAGGTCACTATATCCCGAGCCTAACCATCAGGAACATGCACGTGATGTGTGTTAGACAAGGGGGGAGAGAGGAAAAGACCATATAAGTGTCCACAGCTGGAAAATGGACAGAGGTGTCTCAAGTGAGAGGACTAAAAGAAACAGAAAGACTAGAGAACAGAGAAAGGAAGAGATCGACACCAACAGCATGCAGTACTGCGCAAACACCCAGTACCTGGACAGAGCCCCCCAGCCTATCGGCCGTGAGGTGCGACCCCAGGAGCTCCCTGTTGGTCACGGGAGTGGGCTGGGACTCACTTCCTTTAGGTTCTGGAGACTGGCATGACAGCAATGGGGGGAAGGGGATGGAAGGGTGGCAAAGGGCATAAGAGATGTTTTTGAAAGGAGGTAAGGGTGTAAAGAAAAAAAGAACAGAACGAGTTTAAAGAGGAACGCCTTCCATGCACAAGCAGACTGCTCTAGCTAACAGGATAGAGGTGGAAATAAAAGTGTGAGTGAAAAAACAAGAGCACGTGACATGCAGAGATGGAGAGGAAAGCTAAGCTCTTCTCTTTCACAAACAGCTCCAGCCAATCAATTAAAAACCTATAAATGAAACTAGATTTAAAGGGACTGTGACCAAGACATGGAAATACCACCATATAAAAGAATGGCATTCAGCATTTGAGGAAATGACAGATCTTCAGACTAGCAAAAAACTACTCTGGCTGCAGGAAGTTGTCTTGGGTTTGTTGATGAGTGAAACCAAACATTAACCACATACTGCTGACATGAGTTAAAAGAGAATCATGAAACAGAGATAACTTTTCAAAAGTCACACTGCATTAAGCAATGCGTTTCCACAAATAACCAAAAGGAACAAAAAGGAAACTTAAATGTAATAACTTGTTCCATTCTTCCTCTTACTCTTGAACAAGGAATTACAGATAAAACTGTGAAATATTTCAAAGAAAAATGAAGAAATGGATAATAATTGGAAATAACCAGGATTATTTGACAAATAAATGTTTAAAATGACTAATGTTTAAAAAATAGTTCATGTAACGAAATAATAAATGAAAAAATGTACAGTTCACACGATTATTAATAAAAATAATAATTATTAAATATTAATAGTGATTAAATAAATAAATTAAATTAATTATAAATATAAAATGTAATAGATTCTATGTATTTATTCAGATATTTAAAAAAAAATTAAATTAATAAAATTTCGTTGACCATTCCTTTTTTAATTTTAAAGGGATAGTTAACCCAAAAATTTAAATTCTGTGATTAATTACTCACCCTCATGTCATTCCAAACAAATAAAGTCATTATTTTAGTTTGTTTTTGCGCACAAAAAGTATTCTTGTCGCTTCATAACATTTAGGTTGAACCACTGGAGTCACATGGACTATTTTAATGACCTTTCTGGACCTTAAAAGTTGCAATTCCTTTGCTCTCAATGGAGGGGTCAGAGAGCTCTCAGATTTAATAAAAAAAATCTTAATTTGTGTTCAGAAGAGTCTTACAGGCTTGAAATGACAATGAAACTATAACCTTTATAATTTGTCTTTGATCATACACTATTACAAAAAAAATGTTTTAAAAAAGGGATGTGTATTACACAAACATTTATTTTACATTGAGTGTGTATCTCACCTGGTTTTTGGTCTGTGGTTGTGCTTTGTCTCTGTTGCTGGGTTGCAGAGGTGTGTCACTAGGCATGGGTCCTATTGGAGTCGGCTGCATAGACACGTATAGGAAACTCAACATCCATGTACTAGCATCATACACAAGCAGTGTATGGCATGATATCCAAATAGACTTACCAGTGGCTTGCCGACCCAGTCATATTCATAGTCAAAGACATAGCCATTCCTGTCAAAGAGGTCTGTAAAGAGTTTTCTCAAGTAGTCATAATCCGGTTTTTCAAAGAAATCCAGTCTCCGCACATAGCGCAGGTAGGTGGCCATTTCTTCTATGAGACAAAGTCAAAGTTAAGACAATGCACTGCAGGTGAGAGTGTACGAGATATATGGCCATTTGAAAAAGAACTCGCTTACCAGGGAAACTCTCACAGAGAACTTCTATAGGGGTTGCCCTTTTGGTATCTCCAATTTTCTGATAGCGCTCCTTAAGTGTGTCAGCCTTAATGAATAAAATGGGACAGAACAAATATTAGAACATTTTGGGAATTCCATGAAGACATTTGTTAGTATATTGCCATAGTATTAGCAATTTATTTTACAGTCCGTCCTGCTCCGCATATAGTACATACAACTACTTACAATAACTGGGTAATAACTAGGTACTACCCCTGAACCTATCTGTAAATCTAACCTTAACCCATGTAGTTTCTTTATATTATTCAGTACTCTCTTAGGTAAGTGCACATACTGTAAAATACAGAGCTGCAATAATAGCATTTTGACCAAGGATATTCCATGACCTCTCCTCTAATCCGTGATTGAAAAAAGAATATTAAAAAAAAACAGACTAATCTCACAAAAGACAATTTCTAGCCGATTGAATATTTGAGAGCTGATTTTTCCCTGATACTTCCATATTTTCCATGACAATGGGAACCCTGCAATAGGCTAAATTATGATTAGCATGTGTCATTTAACAGCAAAGTCACAAAAATGTCAGTCTTTTTTCCGTTTTAGACTATAAAACCAGATAAAGCTGTAAACACTTTTTAATATCTTTTTTGTTCTTCTAAATAGGTCAGCTTATCACGACTGTATAGCTATTGGTTATTCTGCTGACTTCTTCCCATGATAGTGACAGATAGTGGGGCCTGTCACGTTTTCAGACATTAGCTGAGTGAGATAAGGCTCTCAGACCAGAAGGACACCATCAAAACGCAGAAAAGAAAGTAAGACAACTGAACGGAGGGAAAACTCTAACCATAGATTTGCAAAACAGAACTGATAAGATGCTTTAATCTCTCATATATATATACCATAATATGTGCTTTAAAATATTTAAAGAAATGTACCAGAATAAAAAGAAACCACATTTTCTATATTGATATCACAGTGTATTAGTTTTGGAAACAAACTCTTAAATCAAAATGCATGAAGGTATTTCAAACATTTCTTTCAATCCACCTACTACAATACCTTCAAGCCTTGCCAGGGCAGACTGCCCCGTAAGAAGTACATAAACATATGACCCAGCGCCTCCAAATCGTCCCGTCTGCTTTGCTCTACAAGAAAAAGACATGCACAAAATTATTAAACTGCTAGGTACATGGGAATCTTCAGTCAGACAAAGAGTTTTAGGAGCGTTTGTTTCGGAACCTGGTGCATTTTCTGACTTAGTTCAGTTTGTTTAGGCATACAGTACATGAATCATGCTCAGATCCGCACCAAAACAATCCCTCCAACATTGCCTGAACGAGGTGGTCTCGGCCCAAAGTGGTATCATAATTCATAACGGGAACTGATTCTGTGAGTGAGCACATTAGTTATCGCAGTTGAATACCAAAGAGAGCCTTTTCATCTTAAAATGTTGCTCTTCTCGGTGCATTGCAAGAATGCTGTCCAAACCATAGACTGTAAAAAATATGGATGACGCACCTTCACTCTCTTGAAGCTGCCAATCATGCGCTGATTACACAGAGCCAGATTCTGCGCAGTAGTGAGCGTGAAGTGGAGTCGCGGAATCAAGGCCACACCCACACTCTCGCAGAATCGATCGCATTATCGCAAGCTCATTATGCCGGTGTGAAATAAACAGTTATGGAAATGTAGAAATTAAAGTTAAAGCTCCAATCTTCTTCCAAAGATCCCGAAAAAAGTCTGTTGGTGCCACAGTGACTTATTTGCTCAGAGAAGTTATCTATCATCTTTAGAAAAAAATCTTTTGAAACAATTTCTTGTCTCACGTCCCATTAGATTACATGGAGAGGGCGGGGTTTATGACCTATGCTAGGACCAGCAACCAGGGGGCAATCTAAACGTTTTGGCTTCACTTTTCAGAACTTGTGTGGCCCACTTGGTTTGTTTGCATGCGTGCGTGTCTGTAAATAAGCATCAATAAGCTTGTGGAGGGAACTTGTCAATCGTCTTGATGGATGACGCAGAGGAAACTCGAAACCAATAAGAGGACAATTTTACTTGCATGTGATTTGCATAAACACTTTTTGGTATGCTTTGAAATGTTGCCTTGTGAAAGTGAACCGAACCAAGAAGAAAATGCAACATTGTAACAAATCAAGTCCCTGTTTCGAAACAAAGCGAACGATCTACAGGTCTGAAAACATCCTTCATTCACGGTGCAAAATGATTTATACATTTAGCATAAAAACCAAAACAAAATTCTGAGCCAAAAAGCACCTGCATCTTACCAGGGTAACAATTAAATCTAAGTTCTATGGTTAAGCAAGCAGATTTGTGTCAGTAACAGCTAAGCTAGGTTTTAAGACATACTTTAGTCTTTATCCCCCCATGAAATTCTAATAACCATTCCTAAGCCCTGACAGAGCAAATCTTTCCTATGTCTGCGAGTCTTACCCTTCCCCAGGTGTGTGTTGATGCTCATGTAGCGAGCTGTCCCTGTTAAGCTCTTGTGCTCCCTGTAAGGGATGTGTTTTTTGGTCTCAGGGTCGATGTATTCTTTGGCAAGCCCAAAGTCGATGATGTGGATTGTATGTTGCCTCTTGGTCCCCGGCCGGCCCACTAAGAAGTTCTCAGGCTTAACATCCCTGTAGATCAGACTTCTTGTGTGCACATATTCCATCCGTGTGATCTATAATAAAGGTAGAAGTCATGTTAAAAAAATAATTAAAATCTATTAGTTCCAACATCTTTCTTTCTCGCTCATGAGGGAGCAATTACACTGACCAGCTGAATTGCAATCATGAGGACGGTCTTGAGGGAGAAGGTTCTGTCGCAGAGGTCAAACAGGTCCTCCAGACTGGGGCCCAACAGCTCCAGCACCATGGCATTGTATTTCCCACAAGGCCCAAAGTAGTACACCTGAGGAACACCCTCTGAACACACAAATATATATGCAGTTAGAAAACAGATCCACAGAGTTCAGTAATAGAAATACAAACCGGCAATTTAGCACAGCTTTAACTTAAAAAGGTCAGAATTAAAGATTACGTAAGACAAGGAACAATAATCTTTTGTTATGTGGTGTTCGCCACGCTACACAGTAGCGCTTCATATTGAGGTACACTACATTTTTGTGTATAAAAGGCATTATGAGACAACTATTAGGCAATATGTTGAACTGGAACATGGAGAATATCGCAATTCTTTTAATGTGTATTTGATTAAAAAGACCACACTGGTACACTAGTTTTCTGCACTGAAAACACATATTCTGCACAGATGACAGTGTTAAAACTCGGGTTGGGAATCGTTCTGGTTTTTTTCAATACCTGTGCCAAACAGATACTTTTAAAACGGTACTGGTGCCTAAATCTATACTTTAAAAAAAAAGAGCCACAAAACGAGGTGGATGAGATTAAAGAATGGCTTTTTATTGTTGTTTTTTATTATTTAAATTTAACAATGTATTACAAGTTTAAAGTAAAGTTTAAAGCTCAGCTGTATCGGGTTCATTTATTTTTTATTCAAAATATTCACAAACTTGCTAACTATGTCATGAACTATCTGATATTCTGATTTTCAAATATGTGTGAGTGAATGTGTGTTAGTTGATCTATACTGCGCGATGGGCGGCGCCATGTTAGTTTGCGCCTCAGAGAATCGGATCTGTCGGATTTACATCACATAAATTTATCTTCGTCTCACGAAATACATGAAAGTAAGTGACCGCTGCTGAACTGGGAGAAGAATAGAGTAAACTATATAGTCACTATATAACGTCACATTAAAAATGTGTATCTGATGTGAATAAAACACGCAGTCAAGTAATCTTAACTGTCTGAAAGGATTGTTTTTGCCGCTACCATAGACATGAGTGTGTATTTTTTGCTAGTACTTTTTACAGAATTTACATGTCTGAAACCTAAAATAAACATGATGTGGTTGAAAACACTGAATAGTTATATGTGAATATAATAGGTAAAATAGTGATATGTGAGCGCTGAGCGCATCTGTCTCTGGATCGGCTCCAGCCAAAGCATGAAAGCACGTTTGAATTTAAGTGGCACCGAAATGAGGCACCGAAATCTGCGTTCTGATTCGGTCCGGTACATACCGGTTATAAATGGGTTTCAGTACCCAACCCTAGTTAAAACAAGATATTTTAATACAACCAATTTAAACCTCAAGAGCAGAAACACTGACAGAATTGTGGATTTCAATAAATCAGTGGAACAAATCATTTGTCTCCATGGGAAAGTTCTGAGGCATTAAAATGTTTTAGTAAAACAAAATGGGTAAAATAAGAGTAAACTAATTTATATGAATTTATATAACAATATATAAAATTTCTAAATCTAGTTTACAACAATGGCTGGGGGTTTTTTTGGGGGGGGGGGTGCATGGATGGGCTGGTAGAGAAACCTCTTTAAAGGGATAGTTCACCCAAAATTGAAAATAAAGTCAGTAATTACTCACCCTCATGTTGTTCCAACCATGTAAGACCTTCGTTCATCTTCGGAACATAATTTAGTATATTTTTTATGAAATCTGAGAGCTGTCTAACTCCTCCATAGGCTTTCAGAGGGAATGAAACTTGATGGCCCAGAATAGTAAGTAAAAACGTCATTTAAGGAGTCCAAATGACTACAGTGGCTCTGTATTAAGTCTATCATGCGACGAAAATACTTTGAGCGTAAAAACAACAAAAATAACGACTTTATCCCACCATTATTGTTGTTCAAACAATACAGAGCCACTGTAGTCATTTGGACTCCTTAAATTACGTTTTTACTTACTATTCTGGGCCATCATGTTTCATTCCCTCTGAAAGCCTATGGAGGAGTGAGACAGCTCTCAGATTTCATCAAAAATATACTAAATTATGTTCCGAAGATGAACGAAGGTCTTACATGGTTGGAACAACATGAGGGTGAGTAATTACTGACTTTATTTTCAATTTTGGGTGAACTATCCCTTTAAGTCACTTTGGACCAAATTCATAAATGGATATCAAATAAAATTCTGGAAAATATCAAGATAACATTTTTTTATAGATATTGCTGGGCCTTAATCTGGCCTGGTCACATTGTACCAGCATGAAAAGACTACCCTGAGTAACCACGAACACACATAAAAATTTGATTCACTATAAAACCTCAGCATAGGAATGAGTGAATATTGAAATTGTACAGTGTCATATTTTTCTAAAGCTCTCCTCATGAAAAATGCATAGCAGAATAAAAAGTGTCTTGAGGCCTTAATGCTGGGAACAGAGATAAACAGCAGTGAGAGAAGCAACGATTTAACCAGCAACGCTAGGCTTTATTTGATCTGAGCAAAACACTAACCCCATTATTTTATTAAATGAACACATTCTGAATATATCATCTTATTGAAATAAGCTATATGTTAACCCATCACATCTCTGAATACAGGTTAACCTCTTTCTGTACTGCAAGTCTTATCAAACGTTGTGTGAAAAAGACAGCCAGTAGAGCAATCGATGCACAGGAACCACAGCCTGTGCTGATTAAATTCATCCTCCATGCTGAAAAGAGGATGTGGACAGGATGAGCTAAAAGCTACTCACGATTGTAAATAGGATGTGAACAGCATAAGCTCTACAACAAAGAAAGTGGTCTGAATATGGGTGCTAAACTGTACGTTTAAGTAATGTACGGTGACTAATAAAAGGAAAATAGATAGTATAGCCTGTTACTTACCCGAGTTGCCCAACTGTTTGTAAAACCTGTACTCGAGGTGGAGCTGGGGTGCTCTGGATTTGATTGGCTCCTATGAAAGAGTAAAATTAAAATGACAAAAACGTATATTTTGGCATTCCTTTTAAGTAAAAATAAAAAGGCAGTATTTAACATTGGTTTTAGGTGAGCGAGAAAGCTGTAAACCATAGTCAGATAACTGACGTGGTCCTTATTATGGGCGATGTTTTGGGTTATACAAGCACTATAATCACCATTGAAATTTTGCAGGCAAAAAAGGTCCATTGTCAATAGTGTAGTGATGTATGCCTAGCCTGGTCCTACCAGACTCCCGTACATTTCATTTGTACAGAAGCCTGGCCACTCTCCATTGATAAGCGTAACTTCCTTGAAGGCGGGTACTCTGTTGAAGTTTAAAACTATTGGATCTGCCCAGAGCCACTCTGGATCTGCCATAACCAATCGCTAACGTTTAATCGTGACGCATGTCATCTCAAACTAGCGCACGACATCAACGTCATCGTTCTCAGCCACTCCCTCTGTTCACTGATTGGACCGGTAATCCCAGACAGAGTACTGAAGGAAAATGAAAATTGAGCGGAAGTACATAGGAGGGCGGAGCCAGGCTAATGTATGCCCAACGTGATGCAAAATATTTCGCCTTCAAACGAAATTCCCCATTGTGTGGATTCCTACTGAAATTACTTGATTCCGACCGTGACAATCTGCAGAACAATGGTAAATGTACCTTAATCCGGAAGTTGCCAAACCAACTACATGACTTCTATCATTAGGATATTGCGCTGCATGGTAGATTCAGGTAATGTCATCACTAAGTGATCAATGCAGGGGTGGACGGTCCATTTAGTTGAATGCTGGTTTTTACATAAATAATGTAAGTGATAGAATGTGTACGTGCATGTTCAGTTAAATGCAGGATCCAGGGTTGAGTCATCTATGGCATCAGCAGCTCTGAGCATGCGGAGAAAAAAAGTGCTGCTAAGCAGGAGGCAGAAAGGAAGAGCCAAATACATATATAAATAAATAAATAAAAACAGATTGCATAAAGGCCACAGGATGTATTAAATACCCAGCAGTGGAGAGTGAGAAGCACAACAGTGTTACTCTTTTAGCATGCATTTCCAGCACGAGTTAACACTGATAAATACTGTAGTAATATCAGGAGCAAATCAGTACCGTTAATTGGATAATACAGCCTTTATATAGCCTCTTCAGAGAGGATATTTGTCTGGTTTAACAGAATCGGTACCACTAGGCACACATGTATCCATCTCGATCTGCATGTTATAGAAAAATGAAAACCTGAAATCGATGTTTCAACACAACTATACTTCACTTGCTTCAATCTTAATCACCAAATGTGTAGCTACATTTCATAAAAGTGTGATTAAGGATCTCATTACAGTATGTAAAGGTGAGACCAAGAAGCTAAATGACAAAAGTGAGAGTGTCTCACTTTAGCGATCACACATTTCTTTCAAAGCAGAACGGTTGGCAACATGGAAAATGCAATAATGAGAGAAATAAACCTGAGACTTCTGCAATGCGTTGAGACTCTAGAGAATTTGAATATTCACAGAATACATCTTACACACGCAACACTTGAAACTGAGGCCGGCGTTGCTCACGAACAATGTGGGTGGCTACTAAAATGTCCCTAGATAATATTCTAATCAGTAACTTATCTTTCCTTATATGTATTTTGGATATGCATGCTTGAACCCAAATCCAATTAAAATACTGATATGGAGGAACCGTTTATAAATTGTTTTTGGATGGCTTGCAAAGCAACAAGTGAGAAGGCCAGGCACCATTTCCCACACTGTGACACTGACCAATCATAAAATTGGGGTCTGTAAGATTTTTTTATGTTTTTGAAAGAAGGCTCTTATTCTTACAAATTCTGAATTTACTTTTAAATTTGAATTTATTGTAAAATGTATTTTATTCCTCTGATGCAAATCGGAATTTTCAGCATCATTACCCAGGTCTTCAGTGTCACATGATCCTTCAGAAATCATTCTAATATGATGATTGGGCGTTCAAGGAACATTTGTCATAACCAATGTTGAAATCAGTTGCGCTGGTTAATATTTTAATAAATAGAAATGTCAAAACTCTAGCATTTATTTAAAAAAGAAATACTATAAATGTCTTTGTCATCTTTGATCAATTTAATGTGTCCTTCTTTACGGAATAAAAGTATTACTTTTTCAACAAAACAAAAAATTGAATGGCCCCAAAAATCTGAATTATAGTTTTAAATGTATTTTCATAACATTTTATTTGGTGTTTATTAAATCTAATTTGATACTGCTTTCAGCTACCAATACATTTTATCATATTTACCCATTTTACAGACTTTCCCCCAAAATCATTGCAGAAAATATATTAAAAAGTCTAAAGATCATGTCTGATCTTGCCGATTGCTGATCAAACATGCAATCAGAAATGGAGAAATACATCTTGCTGCATAAAAGTACGTTTTACCACACTGAACACGCCAACACATCTCAAAGGATTCCTGTTCAGCTCTTCATGTTTTTACATGAATATGCTTATTTGCACGTTCACACACTTGTAAGATGTC